>NC_140581.1:308387860-308689108 GCF_964204655.1 Triturus cristatus
GTAATCAAACGTATTGACTGTACCAAAGGTTCTGGAATCTTGATTACATTTTTAGTGCTAGGCTGCAGAAAACTGACTCTTGGTATGCTATTAGCCTTATTAAGGGCAAGGGTCAAAAGATGTGCTTTATAACCCCTATCCAAGAATCTGCTAAATGCTGCCTTCTGGCATTCAGTGGAGACCAATTCCGAACTACAAATTCTTCGAATGCGAATAAATTCGCCGTAAGGTATGCTATTAATCAAATGCCGAGGATGTGCACTATTGGCATGGAGAATGGAATTACCTGCAGTAATTTTTCTATGTAACTTAGTACAGAGTCTGTCATTGTCTATATACACCAAGACATCTAGAAATTCAACAGAGAGATTGTCGATAGAAACAGTAAACTTAAGATTCAAATCATTCACATTAATGTCTTTGACAAATGTCATGGCATCCTCCCTAGAACCTTTCCAGACCAAAAATATATCGTCAATGTATCGCCAATAATGGACTACATGACTCCACCAGTGTTTATGAGCGACCATGAGGACATGCCTCTCCCACCACCCCACATGCAAGCATGAGTAGCTGGGGGAGAAGCAAGCCCCCATGGCCACCCCACGCACCTGATGGAAAAAGTCATTCTGGAAAAGAAAAAAGTTAGTGGAGAGACATAGTTCAATCATCTCTAAAAGCATGGTATTATGTTCAACATGTTAATATCCCTATTCTCCCAAAAATATTTCGTGGCATTCGTGCCTAGTTTATGGTCAATACTCGTGTAGAGGGATTCAATATCCATCACTACCAACAGGTAATCAGAACACCAAGTGATATCTTTAACCTTGTTAAAAAAATCAGTAGTATCTCTGATAAAAGACGGCAAAGAAGTCATATGAGGCTGCAGAAAAAAGTCAACATATTTTGACAAATTTTCATTCATACTGCCCTGTGCAGAGATTATGGGGCGACCAGGGACAGGAATCATTTTCTTATGAACCTTTGGCAAAAAGTACAACATAGG
The DNA here is from genome assembly GCF_964204655.1 of Triturus cristatus. Classification (NCBI taxonomy): domain Eukaryota; kingdom Metazoa; phylum Chordata; class Amphibia; order Caudata; family Salamandridae; genus Triturus; species Triturus cristatus. The sequence goes on from NC_140581.1 coordinate 308,388,870, forward strand.
AGTTATTGGATGGTCAATACTCAGAAAGTTCATTTCTTCTTTAGATAAAAGACCCAATCTCTTCCAATGAAGGATTTTCTTGCGGGTTGTCTCTTCTGCAGATCTCATTTCAAATTTGGAAGAATGTCTATAACAAGAGGTGTCCGAAAGATGTCGCTCAGCCTCTGCCAAATAATCAGTACGGGACCATAGTACTGTGTTGCCTCCCTTATCAGACTTATTGATGATAAAATTATGATTGCACTGCAGTTTGGAGATCAAGGCATGGTATTGTCTATTACGATAATCATTCTTCCGTGATTGAAAAGGTATTCTCCTGTTTAATGCTTTAAGCTCAGTAATCACACGGTCACTGAAAACATCAACTGCGTCTTTAGGCATAAGGGGAAGAAAAGTGGAGGTGGGACGGAAAGGACTGGGAGCTGTCTTCTTGCGGACCAAATTAGGAATAGCCATAGATGGGTCCTCATCTTCACCCTCACATGTCAAATCTATTAGTGTCCGTAAATTGGGAATATCTTTAACCTGTAATGATCCCTCTGTAACGATGGTATTCTTGACAAGGCCAGAAGGTTTACCTTCGAATGTGTTCAATTGAAAATATTTCTTCAGTTTTATTTTTCTTACAAACTTGAACAAATCTATTTTAGCTTGGTTGTAGGAAAAACGATGTTTAGGACAAAAGGACAGACCCAGAGACAAAACCTGCATTTCTGCTACAGATAATACTGTGTCAGTAAGATTGATGACAGTATTCTGTGTGACACTTGTTATTTCTTCCAAGCCCTTCGCGAGTTCCCTCTTGAGAAAGTTTTGGCGGTGCCTGAGCCTCCTCTCCCTCCTACGTTGGTTTGTTGTTCCCCTTGCACAAATTGAGGTTTGCGGGGGCGCAAGGCGTACCTCCGGTCCTCGCTCACAAAATTCAGTTCCTCCAGTAAAGAAAAACTAGGAGTGTTGGATGGTAGTGGCACCGATGTGCCAGGTTGGCCATCATCCGAGTCACTGTTGGTAGTCAGGGAGACTGAATAAAGATCGCCATCACTGATTTGAGCCTCATTTCTGGAAGTTACTTGTCTATCACGTAAGTTGCCACCAGATAGTGCTTGTCTTTTGTAGTTGTCATATTTGCGTGCGAATGTAAAGATCCTACCAGTGGCATAGTCGTTCTGGTCACATGCAAACTTAAAGATCTTTCTTTCTTTAATAACATCCTCGTGTTTTTTCAAACGTGTATCTATATCAAGTTTCCCCTTATTTATCACCTCAGTTTGTCCAGTGGCTTCAATAGCCCAATGATGCAATCGATTTCTAACAAGAGAGCATTGCGATCAATTTCCGCATATTTAATCAGAATATTAATCATATTCATTGAAGCCTGTAAATTGTTCTCTGCCCATTCTTGTAGCATACTTGGGTTAGGTTTCTCAAATGTAGGAGCAATGAGGACACGTAACCCCCTTGGTACACGGTTTGCGTCTCTGTATGTATATAGAATTTCTTCAAATAATAGGATCACAACTGTGTATATATATATATTTACTGAAAAAAACATAGGTTTCAGGCACGTTATAGCTAGGAATTAGCATGTAAAAAACCTTAGAAATTCACTGAAAAAACCATAGGTTTCAGGGGCGTTATAGTTAGCTGGACTTTTCACTCGTACAAAACCATAGAAATTCCCCCGTTATAGTTAGTTCAGCTAACTATAACTCGCGCGCCCACAATGCACTGCTGATGACGTCACATATTACATCACTCATGACATGGTCAGTGACATCACTCATGACATCACTGATGACATCTCAAATGACATCACTGATGACATCACTGATGACATCATCCAGTGAATGTGTGTTTTTCTGAAAATTACATATGTTTTATATATGTATATCTCAAGGTCGATGGAAGAATAAATGGGTATATAAGTGTCTAAATGAATGATTTGTTTTTGAAAAATTGATTGTATAACTGACTGATTAAGTGTATCTTAGTGAATACATGGCTTAGTGAGTAATGTTTAAATATGTAAATATCTGTATCAGTCTCTCACTTTGTGTATAAGTGGCTGCATGGGTTGGTGAGTAGCTACATAAGTGTCTATATAGGTTATTAGTTGTTTTTTTGAGTATCAGTATAAGTGTCTGATGTCTGTATGGTTCGGTGGGGGGTATTACGTAGTGCATAGGTGCATGAATGAGTGACTCACTGTTTGTATGTGTTGAAGACAGCATGTGTGCAGGACTGTATGGGTGGATGAGTGTGTGCATGGCTGTGTTAGTGAGTGAATGACTGTCTCAATAGTGTCTCTATGAGGAACTACATATGTTTTAAACTAGTATATGTGACTATTGGTGTATATAAGTGAGTAGATGTGAGAGTGAGAGATTGAAAGAGTTCCTGTATGAATAAGTATGTGTTTCTATAAGTGATTGTTAAAAAGACTAAGTATGTGTAAGTTTCTGTAGAAGTAAGTGTGGTGGTGTGTGTATAACTGTATATGCAGGTAAACGGATGTTTGATTCTTTATTAGCATGAGTGACAATGTGTGAGTAACTTTATGGATGAGTGGCATTGTGTAACAGGATGTATAGGTGTATGAGTACATATGATGAGTGAGTACATGTATGAGTGACTGTATAGGACTGTTGGTGAATGAGTGGATGTGGATGTGGATCGTACAATTACTGAATAGGTTGTTGTAACTGGTATTGGTATGTCCATTGTTTTGAAATTTTTAATTTCTATTTTTGAATGTGTGTATCAAAGGTTATATTAGGGGGAGAGGAGGTCTGCCACTCTATCACAAGGATGATGTCATCAGTGATGTCATCAGTGATGTCATCAGTGATGTCACTGACCATGTCATGAGTGATGTAATATGTGACGTCATCAGCAGGTGCACAAGTTATAGTTAGCTGAACTAACTATAACGGGGGAATTTCTACGGTTTTGTACGAGTGAAAAGTCCAGCTAACTATAACGCCCCTGAAACCTATGGTTTTTTCTGTGAATTTCTAAGGTTTTTTAAATGCTAATTCCTAGCTACAACGTGCCTGAAAACTATGTTTTTTTCAGTGAATTTCAAAGGTTTTTTAAATGCTAATTTCTAGCTATGCCTACAGAGATAGGACATGTGAAGAAATAAGGAAATACTAACAGAAAGAAAAAAAAGAAATGCAGAAAGAAGCAACAGAAGTCCTCAAAGACGAAGAAAAGTGCAGGAAGAAGTATAACGTGCAGAAAGAACAAACAGAAGAGCAGAAACAAGCCTTGTTGCAAAATCATCCTGTACCCTCAACTTTTTCAGACGGATACTGGTGGTAACTGAGTCTGACTAACCAGTCCTAGAGCCAGTGCTATGTTAAAAGACACTCAGAATACAGTGAAAACACCTACATACACTAGGGCACACTATGTGTTGGGGTCCCCCTGTGATTAGCATGACCTCCTCTGTAAGCCCCTAGTATATAATAGGGCAGGGGATTAACACTACCTCTTAAAACGCAACACAGGGCGTGTTTGAACACGTCACCTCATGCCCCGTCCCCTCCCTTCCCCACTGTATAAACACGGCCTGTAGCCGTTTTAAGTTGGGAGATTAAGTCCCCTTGAATCCTGAGGGTCCCTAGGGTCCAACTAGACCACTAGGTACCTCCAGTAAGCGCCACAGAGCTGCGTTGCAGAGAGGTGTAAAAAGTGGCACGGCCTGCACCACCTCTCTGCAACGCAGAGCAGTGGTGCTTACTGGAAGCACCTGGTGGGCTAGTTGGACCCCAGGGTCCCTCAGGATTGAAAAGGAATTATTTCCCCAACTTAAAAACGCGCCACAGGGCCTGTGGGCGTTCTGAGTTGAGAGATTAAGTCCCCTTGAATCCTAAGGGTCCCTAGGGTAAAACTAGCCCACTAGGTACCTCCAGTAAGCGCCACAGAGCTGCGTTGCATGGAGGTGTAAAAAGGGGCGTGGCCTCAGAACACCTGTCTGCAACGCAGCTCCCTGGCGCATACTGGAGATACCTGTTGGGCTAGTTGGCCCTCAGGGGCCCTCAGTATTGAAGGGGAATTAATTCCTCAACTTACAACTGGCCAGGGGGCGCGTTTGCAGAGTGCTGCAAGGAGGGGGCATGGACTCCGGCGCGATGCCGGTCTTTTATTTCAGGGGTGTGGAATTTTCCAAATAATCTAGTTGTCCAAGGGACAAAATGCCACTGAGATCTACATGTCCTGTAAAATCCACTTGTCCCACCTACCCCCGTTCCACATCAAACCTAAGGGCTCCGGCTGACAGAGTACCATTAATATAATTTTGCTTTATTAAAATCAGTAAACCATTGAATGCTGTGCAATAATAATGCTAAAGGAAAACTTGTCAAGCGATATTATCGCGTCCCTGCCCCCCTGCGCCCCCTCCCCTTAACCCTGATGGCAATTCTTTTATTTCTATTCCCCTTTTATTCCATTTTTTTTGGCTGTGTATTTATTCCCACAAAATACGTACATTTCAAACCATACGTAATGTACTAATTTACCGTCACCCTTGGCTGTGTATTTATTCCCACAAAATACGTACATTTCAAACCATACATAATGTACTAATTTACGATCACCCTTGTAAAAACTTATGGGTGGGATATAAAAGGTGTCAGCCAGCGTGCCTCCTGCCATTTCCCCCTCACTTTTGCAGCTGGCCAGACGTGAGCCCTACGTTCATTGCGAATCGGTAAGTTGTATCGAAAAAGAAACAGCAAAGTTGGGAGCTTCCTTTAATAATAAGAATCGTTTTTTCGCCAAATGTACCCTCTTTGCAACAGTAATCAATTGTGTAATGTATATTTGTCGGTGTGTTTACGCAGTTATGGGCTGAAAGTTAATAGCTCACAATTCTATATTAGGACTTTAAGTTATAAATTGCAAGTCACCAACGGATGTCTCTTTTGAAAGCATTAATCTGCAGATCTGTTCCCATCCTATGCACTCTGTAATCGACTTCGTACATGTTCTTTACAGCAGGCATATTAACCCTCTGCACTAACTTCACCGAGGTCACAACCTCAACTATACAAAACACGGATCTCTTTCCAGGATAGTAATTCATCACACAAGTTTCCTCCACATTTCTGTGAGGCCTGGTAATTGCCGGCGGAAAGAAACGCTGCAGCAGGTGCTTCGAAAGCTTTTAGTGCTGGCTGCGCCGTGTGCGACAATGTTTTTTTGCCATAAGCCAAAGGAGTGAAAGTGTAGGAGTCACATGTCACCCATACTGGTAGGCAGTAGTTTAAGAGTGCTTGGTGTGGAGAAGCACAAACGCAGAGTCGAAAAAGAAACAGCAAAGTTGGGAGCTTCCTTTAATAATAAGAATCGTTTTTTCGCCAAATGTACCCTCTTTGCAACATTAATCAATTTTGTAATGTATATTTGTCGGTGTGTTTATGCAGTTCTGGGCTGAAAGTTAATAGTTCACTATTCTATATTTGGACTTTAAGTTATAAATTGCAAGTCACCAACGGATGTCTCTTTTAAAAGCATTAATCTGCAGATCTGTTTCCATCTGCGGTATGAAGGCTCCGGACCCGCGATGTTAAACCCGCGTTGCGATGGCAGCGCGTGAATCTGAATTCGTTGTAATGGGTGTTTCCCCCATGAAGCGGTGGTAGCGCAGCGCGCCTTCTTGCGATACACTTTTTTGACGTCCTCATCTGAGGCGCTGAGGCGGGCCAGGCCTAGGCTTTTGTACTAATTAATCTACCCACGCACGGTTGCTAAAAATATAAATAAAAGAAAATCGCAGCACCTCCGTCACAATATCACATAATTCAAGCAGGCAAAACTGCTTATTTTACCTGAATGCTTATTGCAAGCCTCGTGGCGGCCACGGACTACTGCTTGCAGAGGCTGAGTGACGTTTCACTCCCCCAGCCAATCACTGGCTAGAGCCCAGTCATGGACAGCTAGCCAATCAGATGCCGCCAAAGGCTCTCTGCAAGCTTCGGATTGGCTGTGAGCCCCAGAGTGCCCACAGCCTGTTGTTTTAACATGATTAAAACGTGATTAATGTCTACATGTCCTTCGGACATAAATAGACAATAAATCTTCTTGCCCGTCAATATAAACAACATGGTTCGGGCGTCGGGCGATATGATTCCCCCACCCCTGTTTCTCTCAAACATGGCTCGTGATATCACAGCAGAAGGCTTTTTCACATGGTAAAATCACCTTAGAACACACCACAATTCCTAAAATGAGTATGGTACCATCAACAAATGATTTATAATGTAACGAAAGTCTTAAACCTTCTATTAACTGCAATGCTTTTTAATGAGGTGCTATCATGTATATTGGTCCCAAGATGGCTGCCAACACTTCTTGGATGAAGTACTGACAGCCAATCAGATCTCACGATGAGATGTGTGGTTAGGCTCCGCCCAGATATGTATATGATTTTACTTTTGATTTTCTCAGGAACTACTGAACAGATTGACACCATATATGCAAAAGGCACATGCCTGACCTGAGGACTACCTCTTTGCCAAATTTCAAGTAATTCTGTTCAGCCGTTCGGGCTGTACCTTGGACTAAAGGTCCCTATGGAAAATTGCATGGGGAAAACGTGTTTTGGGACCCCCCTTTTTTCTCAGCCCCGCTTGCCGAATCCCCCCGAGACTTTCAGGGTAGGAGCGGAGCGGAGCGCCCCACCTATTTTGAACATTTCACAAGGATTCGACAACCGGCGCCAAAGTTATTCCAAATAGAATGTTGCGGATTTCCTATGGAAACACGGTCCTAACTATAACTATCTACTGGCGACCGCCAGTAGATAATATATATATATATATATATATATATATCTCTATATATATATATAGAGAGAGATATATATATATATATATTACCTGCTGGCGATCGCCAGTAGGTAGTTATAGTTAGGACATATTTTCCATAGGAAATCCGCAACATTCTATTCCCAATAAGTCTGGCGCCGGTTGTCAAACTTTTGGCCAGCTCCGGTCCGCTCCTATCCTGAAAGTTTCGTAGTGATTCGTCAAGCGGGGGCTGAGAAAAAAGGGGGGTCCCAAAACGCGTTTTCCTCATGCAATTTCCCATAGGACCTGTTGACGCATCTACAGCCCGAACTGCCGAACGGAATTATACTAAATTTGGCAAAGAGGTAGTCCTCAGTTCAGACTCGTGCCTTTTGCATAAATGGTGTAAATCTGTTCAGTAGTTCCTGAGAAAATTAGACTAAAAAAGATAGATATATCTATGGCCTCGGAGGATCCGCGCACCCTAAGCGCACCCTCCCCGAACCGAGCGCGCACCCTCCCGATCACACGCTGAATGCTAATTGGCTGTCAAGCGTCTGTCTACATTCGAAACCAGGAACTGTTGGCAGCCATTTTGTGCCTTGGTAGAAGCGAGGCTGAAGAAGTAAGGGGAATACGTGTTTAAAACATATAAAGGGGACAGGATAGAAATACTCTGACCCTCTAGTGTTGCTTAGGGGATCCCAGAAGGACCCCCTGGGGCCCCCCTTTTTTTTTTTTTTAAATGGCGAAATGCGCGCAGGGTGCGCGGTTCCTAACGCGTTGGGTGCGCGGATCCAAGGAAAAAAAGCTGACATTTTTGGGAGATAAACATCAAGCTTATGTGTTTCGATCTTAAGTGGCTCTAAAAAGAGCCGTTGTGTTAATTGAGAGTTTTTGGTACTTATAAGTAAGTACCTATACAGGAAGACTCTGTTTCCTTCATCAGTAAAGTGTACTCCATCTCTCCTATACATCTCTTGCATATGAAAGCGCGGATTGTTATTGAAAATGGACCCCATTCTATAGTCTCGGAGAAAAGCAGAAACAGATTTATTCACATGTTTCCTAGCTTTCTCAAACAAATGAACAACACAGACGATTCTCCAACTACAAGCGCAGGCAGAGGCGCAAAGCAAACAAGAGGCACGCGCAGACCATACAGAAGAGGTGGCAGGAGAAATTGGTAATACCTTCACAACAACCAAATGACAACAACAACACTATAATCAATCTGTCAAATGTCAGTTTGACGAATCAAGAAAAGAACATGCTAAATCTAGGACTCTCATATGCTCATAAAGTGAACTTTGACTATGCCGCAACAAGATTAGACATCTATAAAGGTGTCAGAAAATTGAAATTAAAAAAATATCACTATCTCATGAAAACCAACAAAGATAATGATAATAAAAAAAAAGGCTATTGAAGCAAATCAAATGTCTAATGAAGGCAGTAAGAGTTCATGTATATCACAAGTTGATCAAACACTTCTACGGACAATGGAAGAGTTATGGTACGAAAATGTCAGCGAGTCGGCAAATGATACTGAATTTGAAATCCGGCCAACTGACAATCTGAGAGAAAGCGTATCAACTCCATTCAGAACTAGATCTACTTTCAATCCAATCATGATGAGAGATTCAATTGATTTATTTCATGAATCAACAACAGCGGATATTAAAAAACTAAATAAAAGTGTTGCAGGTAAAATAACTACTGCCAATAACAAAGACTTACAATACCGAAACTTAATCAAAAAATTGAAAAACAATGAGGATGTGGTGATACGCGGCAGCGACAAAGGTGGTAACATAGTGCTATGGCCTAGAAACATGTACGGCAAAGAAGCATACAGTCAACTGAATGACAGATCATGTTATGAACGCAGTAACCAAGCAAAATTATCTATTTCATACAAAGAGTTTTATGTGCAATTATCTGGGTGGAAACAGGAGAACCTAATCACAGGAGAGGAATATAAATACCTTAGGAATGAACATCCAACTACCCCTTCAATTTACTTCATCCCTAAAATACACAAAAACCGAGATAATCCCCCTGGTAAACCTATTATCTCGGCTATGGATGGACTATTAGAACATACCACTAGATATATTGATTTTTTCCTTCAAGACTTTGTCAAAGACCTACCTAGTTATGTTCGGGATACAAGCGACTTTTTAAGACACATTTCTGAATTTGAGTGGCAAGACAATTATTTGTTGATGGCGTTGGATGTAACCTCGTTGTACACGAGTATTGAACACACGGATGGTATAGCAGCGATTAGACATTATTTATCCCGAAGATCTATCTCTATGAAATGTCACAGTAATATGCTAATTGACATGATTCTATTCTGTCTATACAACAACATATTCATGTTCAATAGTCAACTATATCGACAGGTGAGAGGAGTCGCCATGGGAGCCAGTTTCTCTCCTAGTTACGCATGCCTGCATATGGGCAAGTGGGAGGAACTGGCTCTCTTGGACACACATAAACATAGTGTGATGACCAATGTAAAAATGTGGCGACGTTACATTGATGACCTTTTTGTAATTTGGCAGGGTACAGAAAGTGAAGCTCATGAATTTGTACATAGCCTCAACATTAATGATATTAATCTCAAATTTACGGCCACCATTAGCTCTAGTTCTGTGGAATTTTTAGACACCCAGGTATACGTTGAGAATCACAAAATTCAAACCAGACTATTTAGGAAGAAAACTGCAGGTAATTCAACGCTACACGCAAGTAGCATGCATCCAAAACATCTGGTGAACAGTATACCATACGGTGAAATGTTACGACTGCGAAGAATATGCAGTAATGACAATGATTTGGAGGCAGCACGGAAAGAGAGCAAAATGAGATTCCTACAGAGAGGGTATCAAGAAATAATAATTGACAGAGCAATTAAAAGATCATGTGAAAAAAGCAGAAATTATATTTTAAAAGAAAAAGTAAAAGAAACAGAAGAGGATACAAAGCTACAAGGGGCTGCAGATTATCATATGATACTAAAATTCAATAATCAGCATAAAGAGATTAAGAACATCATTCACAAAAATTGGGCGATGGTACTTTGTGACCCTGTAATAGGTTATCTTGTCCCCCGTAAAGTCCCCATCACCTATAGTAGAGCTCCATCAACCAGGGATAAAATCGTTAAGACAAATCCTGAAATCTTTGAGAGAAGCAGCTGGCTACAAATGAGAAGGGGATTCTTTAAATGTAAAACATGCAAGGCATGCACACATGGTATTAATAAAAATACGTATAACACACCTTTCGGTGATAGAGAATTCAAAATAGACAAATTATTAACATGTAAAACGGAGTTTGCTGTGTATGTGTTGCAGTGCACTTGTGGCCTACAATATGTAGGCAGTACTGTGTTGCAGGTACATAAACGCATTCTTCAGCACTTACAAGCCATAACAAACCAAGATAACACATATCCTGTGGCACGACACTTCAAAGAGAAACATAACTCCGATAACGCAGCCCTTAAATACTTTGTTATAGACTCTGTACCGCCCAGCAGACGAGGAGGAGACAGGGTCACTAAACTGAGAAAACTTGAAACAAGATATATTATTCAGTTGGACTCATAGGCACCGTCAGAGTTGAATATTACAGAAGATGTGCATACATGTCTAAGTTGAAAACTATCACTGATTAATGAATAGAACAAAATAAATCAAGAAATACCATAGTAAATATCAAAAACGGTGTAACAATGTTAATTAGTGCTCTAGAATGATTCCTTTAAAAAGGTGTATAGATATTAGATTATATATATTTTAAGTATTTATATATTTATGTATTTATATATTTATTTATATTATAGTGTATTTATATCGTATTTATATGCCTTAATTTATTGGAATCTGCACATTGCACTTTAAAACTATTTAAAATTATTAAATAGGACATTCACCTTCGATCATTTTGGTATCCATAGCTAATCTCCTCAAATTAAGTAAAAGAATAGTGTGATAGAACACTATGGAATATGTCTGGAAAACTTACTGTGATTTTAGATACAATTATCTATGGTTTTAATTACTTTTATGCCCAGCTCTCATCGCACTTAGCACATTGCACTTTGTACATACTATGCACGGTTTGCACAGCTTAAATTTTGCACAACAAAACTTGGAAATACGTAGGGGTCTAGACGTTCTAATTATATATTGTATGTAATCAGGGATTTAACCCTACAAACTGTGATATTGCAATCAATATGAGGTATTAAATCATTCATCATCTATAAAAGAAAAATAGAATATATATAATATTGATTGCTAATTAGGCATCTATTATGTTTATTTTATATTTTATTTCTATATTCATAATGTCCAGTAGAAATTTTAACACTGTGTTTATATTATACCGATGTTGACACTACAATTATGCCTTTCGCGTATGTCTATGACCATGTGACGTTCTGAGAATGCTGTGTACGATGTTAAATAAGACACGATAGGTGGTTACCATGTCATGTGATCAAGGCTCTACGGAGCTGAAACACGAAATGGCGACGGTGGAATAAACACTTGCTAGCACCAGTTTTGGGTCCGTGTCCGTCATTTGGTGAAAGAAAACCTTCAGCGGAATCCACGATATATATATATATATATATATATATATATTACCTGCTGGCGGTCGCCAGTAGGTAGTTATAGTTAGGACCTATTTTCCATAGGGAATCCGCAACATTCTATTCCCAATAAGTCTGGCGCCGGTTGACGAATCTTCGCAAAATTTTCCAAACTTTTGGCCAGCTCCGGTCCGCTCCGATCCTGAAAGTTTCGTAGTGATTCGTCAAGCGGGGGCTGAGAAAAAAAGGGGTCCCAAAACGCGTTTTCCCCATGCAATTTCCCATAGGACCTGTTGACGCAGCTACAGCCCGAACCGCCGAACGGAATTATACCAAATTTGGCAAAGAGGTAGTCCTCAGTTAAGACTCGTGTCTTTTGCATAAATGGTGTAAATCTGTTCAGTAGTTCCTGAGAAAATGAGACTAAAAAAGTTAGATATATCTATGGCCTCGGAGGATCCGCGCACCCTAAGCGCACCCTAAGCGCACCCTCCCCGAACCGAGCGTGCACCCTCCCGATCACGCGCTGAATGCTAATTGGCTGTCAAGTGTCTGTCTACAATCGAAACAAGGGACTGTTGGCAGCCATTTTGTGCCTTGGTAGAAGCGAGGCTGAAGAAGTAAGGGGAATAAGTGTTTAAAACATATAAAGGGGGCAGGGTAGAAATACTCTGACCCTCTAGTGTTGCTTAGGGGATCCCAGAAGGACCCCCTGGGCCCCCCCTTTTTTTTTTTTAAATGGCGAAATGCGCGCAGGGTGCGCGGTTCCTAACGCGTTGGGTGCACGGATCCAAGAAAAAAAACCTGAAATTTTGGGGAGATAAACATCAAGCTTATGTGTTTCGATCTTAAGTGGCTCTAAAAAGAGCCGTTGTGTTCATTGAGAGTTTTTGGTACTTATAAGTAAGTACCTATACAGAGTCTAAAGTTGTTGAGGAAGACTCTGTGTCCTTCATCAGTAAAGTGTACTCCATCTCTCCTATACATCTCTTGCATATGAAAGCGCAGATTGTTATTGAAAATGGACCCCATTCTATAGTCTCGGAGAAAAGCAGAAACAGATTTATTCACAAGTTTCCTAGCTTTCTCAATTTGTGGACAAAACTGATTGGACCAGTTCCATTTCTGCCTTTGGCATATGTTAGAATACACAAAGGCAGTTTTGGGAAAAAGTTAAATCAATTCTGCAAAGGTGTCCTTCATAAGCATTTCCAGACCTACGCCAGTCAAAGTGCCTAGGTTATTGCCACCACAGTGCACTATTATGAGGTCAGGGTGTTGGATATGCATAAAGGATTTTACCAATGGCATCAATTGGTGCCACTTTAACCCTCTCTGTCCAATCCATTTAATGTCTACATTTGGCAAACCTAGGTCTTTGTGAATGCCTTTAATTTCTGCATACCTTTGGCTCCAGAAAATATAGCTGTGTCCCACAATCCACACTCTAAGCATCTTGAAGGGAGGTCTGGATGCACTCAGATGGTCTCTGTAAATGAAATGGCAGTTTGAAAAGTAAGATTTTTTTTAAATGGTGGCTTAGATGCAGTTTTGGAAAAAGACAAGAAATCATTGATTGTTTGACAACCTTCTACGCTGAAAGGTAGGGTGCATGTTTCTGTTTTTCAAACGCATGATTCTTATTGGTTAACAAAAACTGATTGAAAGGAACATTATATATGATAAGCTGATATGTTGAAAAGTCAAGCACACTTGCTGGTTTGATTAGCAACATTGTGTGCTGAACTTGTGACCTGTGTGCTCAGTTCAGTGTTCCATGACCTGTTTCTATGGTAACAGGCAGAAGGCAGATTGGGGGTAGGGTTCAAATTTATGTCATTTGGAAAGGGTTGAAATGTTTAACCAATAGCAATATGTGTTTGCTTTTGAATTTATGTGGGAAGGAATGTGATTTGATGTTTACATGTATATGTGTGGAAAATGAGAGGGAAACTTTGCCATTCTTTGGTTTTGCTGACAGGTGCACAGTGCAGAGATTCTGTATAAGAAAATCTGGTGTGTGACTGATATACTTCTTAATCTACAAAACAACTTGAAAGGTGAGTTATTTAATTGTTAGGGGATGTATGTGGTGTATTTTGATTTTAATCAGACTAATGTATTTCTCCTGGTAAAGTGCAGGGAGTACTTGTTTTTGTCTACAGTCTTACTGACAGTGTGTGTGCATGTAGAAATCATTCTGTGATGAGCATTTGTGTTTTTCATGTGTTTGCAGACAGATAACTGTGCTGTTTTTATATTTTGGTACAATTAGAAATCAGTCATTGTTTATAAATTTGCAAAATGAGTCATGTTTATACACTAAAATGTAGTATTCGTAGATTAAGAAATGAGTTTTGGTATATTGCAAGGGATAGTGTTGTTTGTCTAGGATCACACAGTGAGTCTGCGTGCATTTAGGAATCCTTTTGAGAGAAACATTTTGGTACTAATCTGTAGTAGTAGATTTTCTGCAATGTGTGCAGTCACCTTAGATCTTATAGACTAGTAAATGTGTTTTGTACAAGGGATAGTTGTCTGTCTACAATCACACTGTGAGTCTGTGTGTATTTGGGTAAGCATTGTGAGAGAAGCATTTGGTAAAATTATGTATTTGCTGACAGACAATTGTTTTAAAAACTGTCATGTTGTCAAGTTTTAGTAGCATTAGAAGCCAGTCTTTGCTTATGCATTGATAAAATGAGTCAGGCTTTGACACTAAAGTGCAGTACTGAAATATGTAGATTGTGTGCAGTCCCCTTCCCCTTGCACAGCAGTGAATGAGTTTTGGTAAACTCCTAGGGATAGTATTGCTTGTCTAGAATCACACTGTGAGTCTGTGTGCATTTGGGAACTACTGTGAGAGAAGCATTTGGTAACATCATGTATTTGCTGACAGATAACTGTTTTAAAACCTGTCATGTTGTCAAGTTTTAGTAGCATTAGAAGCCAGTCTTTGCTTATGCATTGATAAAATGAGTCAGGCTTTGACACTAAAGTGCAGTACTTAAACATGTAGATTGTGTGCAGTCCCTTTACCCCCTCACAGTAGTGAATGAGTTTTAGTAAACTCATAGGGATAGTGTTGCTTTTCTAGAATCACATTGTGAGTCTGTGTGCATTTGGGTAAGGATTGTGAGAGAAGCATTTGGTAACATTGTGTATTTGCTGACAGATAACTGTTTCAAAACCTGTCTTGTTGTCAAGTTTTAGTAGCATTAGAAGCCAGTCTTTGCGTATGCTTAGATTAAATAAGTCAGGCTTTGACACTAAAGTGCAGTCCTGAAATATGTAGATTGTGTGCAGTACCCTTACCCCTTCCAGACTAGTGAATGAGTTTTGGTAAACTCCTAGTGATAGGGTTGCTTGTCTAGAATCACACTGTGAGTCTGAGTCCATTTGGGAACCATTGTGAGAGAAGCATTTGGTAACATCGTGTATTTGCTGACAGACAACTGTTTTAAAACCTGTCATGTTGTCAAGTTTTAGTCCCATTAAAAGCCAGTCTTTGCTTATGCATTGATAAAATGAGTTAGGCTTTGACACTAAAGTGCAGTACTTAAATATGTAGATTGTGTGCTGTCCCCTTACCCCTTCCACAGTAGTGAATGAGTTTTGGTAAACTCCTAGGGATAGTGTTGCTTGTCTAGAATCACACTCTGAGTCTGTGTGCATTTGGGAACCACTGTGAGAGAAGCATTTGGTAACATCATGTATTTGCTGACAGATAACTGTTTTAAAACCTGTCATGTTGTCAAACTTTAGTAGCATTAGAAGCCAGTCATTGCTTATGTATTGATAAAATGAGTCAGGCATTGACAGTAAAGTACAGTACTGAAATATGTAGATTGTGTGCAGTCCCCTTACCCCTTCCACAGTAGTGAATGAGTTTTGGTAAACTTCTATGGATAGTGTTGCTCGTCTAGAATCACACTGTGAGTCTGTGTGCATTTGGGAACCACTGTGAGAGAAGCATTTGGGTACTTCATATCTTTGAATACGCATAACTGCTTAAAAACTTTCCTGTTCACAAGTTTTGGTAGAATTAGAAGGCAGTCATTTCTTATGTATTCGTCCAGGAACTGTCCTTGCAATACTGTAAACATTCAGTTAATATTCAAGTAGTAACGGAGTGAGGCAGGCCTTAGCACATGCATTGATTCAAATGCTTAACCACTATGCATGCAGTTCTCTAACCATCTACACAGTTCTCTTTCACACCTTTAATTCCACAGTCAGTAGCCATACACTTCAAGCAAACACCCTGTCACTCCCCATGTACTCCTCTAGTGACCCATTCAGCAGCATATACTAAACCATTCACTGCGCCAAAACCCAAACACTTATAAATTCACTCAGGCACTCTCTTTGCAGTACTCTAATCATTCAGTCAGTATCCAAGTACTCATGCAGCGAGCCAGGCCTTACAACATGGACTGCTTCAAACCCCTATCCAGTATGCATACAGGCCTCTAGTCACCTACACACTTGTCTTTCACTTCTTTAATTAACTAGTCAGTATCTATATACTTCAATAAACATCCTGTCACTCATCTTGCACTCATCCAGTGACTGATCCAGTACCATCTACTAATCTTTTCACTGCGCCAAAACTGAAAAACTTAAACGTTTTACCCAGGCACTCTCCTAGTAGTAGTCTAATGATTCAGCCAGTTTCCAGGTACTCATGTAGTGAACCATGCATTACCACATAGAGTGCTTCAAATGTCTATGCAGTATGCATGCAGTCTTCTAACATACTATACACTTGTCTTTAACAGCTTCAATTCCCCAGTCACTATCCATGTACTTTCAGCAAACATCCTGTCACTCCCCTTTCAGTGGTCCAGTGACTTATTCAGCACCATGTAGTAATGCATTCACTGCGCCAAAACTGACACACTTGTAAATTCACCCAGGAATGCTTCTTGCAATAGTCTAATCATTCAGTCAGTACCTAAGTACTAATGGAGTGAGGCAGGCCTTAGCACATGGATTGATTCAAACGTGTTTGCACTATGCATGGAGGCCTCTAACTACCAACACAATTGCCTTTCAGACCTTCAATTTCTCTGTCAGTATCTATAAACTCCAATAAACTCTCTGTCACTTTAATTGCACACCTCCACTGACTCATTTGGCAGTAAGTACTAATCTATTCACTGCACTAGAATCCAAAATCTTAAAAAGATTCACTGAGTGACTCTTTTTGTAGTACTCTAATGATTCAGTCAGTACTCAGGTAGTTTTGCAGTGATCCAAGTGTTACTCTATGGACTGTTTCAAACGTCTATCCACTATGCATGTAGGTCTCTAGTCACCTACATACTTGTCTTTCACACCTTCAATATCCCAGACAGTATTCATACAGTTCCCGCAAACATTCTGTCACTCTCCTTATACTTCTCCAGTGACCCATTCAGCATCATGGACTAATCCATTCACTGCGCCGAAAGCCAACCACTTATAAATTCACCCAGGCACTCTCCTTGCAGTACTCTAATCATTCAGTCAGTACCCAAGTACTCATGCAGTGAGCCAGGCCTTAGCACATGAATTGGTTCAAACGCCTATCCAGTATGCTGCAGTCCTCTAACCACCTATACACTTGTCTTTCACACCTTCAATTCCCCAGTCAGTATACATACACTCCAGCAAACACCCTATCACTCCCCTTGCACTACTCCAGTGACCCATTCAGCACCATGTACTAATCCATTCACTGCGCCGAAAGCCAACCACTTATAAATTCACCCAGGCTCTCTCCTTGCAGTACTCTAATCATTCAGTCAGTACCCAAGTACTCATGCAGTGAGCCAGGCCTTAGCACATGAATTGCTTCAAATGCCTATCCACTATGCATGCAGTCCTCTAACCACCTACACACTTGTCTTTCACACCTTCAATTCCCCAGTCAGTATTCATACACTTCCAGGTAGTTTTGCAGTGATCCTCTACTCTATGGACTGTTTCAAACGTCTATCCAGTATGCATGTAGGTCTCTAGCCACCTACACACTTGTCTTTCACACCTTCAATATCCCAGACAGTATTCATACAGTTCCCGCAAACACTCTGTCACTCCCCTTATACTTCTACAGTGACTTATTCAGCACCATGTACTAATGTATTTACTGCACCAAAATACAAATACTTATTAATTCATCCTGGCAGTCTCCTTGCAATACTCAAAACATTCAGTTAGTATGCAAGTACTATTGGACTGAGACAGGCCTTATCATATGGATGGATTCAAACATGTGTCCACTATGCATGTAGGTCTCTAATCACCTACACACTTGTCTTTCACACCGTCAATATCCATGTCAGTATTCATACACTTCTAGCAAACACCCTGTCACTCACCCAGTGTGTCTCCTTATAGTACTGTAATGATTCAGTCAGTTAGCATGTAGTCTTTTAGTGAGGTAGGCTTTAGGGCATGAACTGCTTCAAAGTAGTATGCACTATGCATGTAGTGTTTTAACCATCGTTACACTTGTGCTTCAGGGCTATAGTTTCTTAGTCAGTTTTTATATAAAATGTGTTTCTACACTAATAGAAAAGTATACATTTGAAAGTTATTAATATACTTTTATTTGTGATTCTTTTTTACAGATACTTTTTTTCAATGTTAAAATAGAGAAATCATGCCAGAAAAGGAAAAGAACAGAGACAGGAGAATTACTTGAAGAAACATGAACCACAAGTATTGAATGTACAAGATAATGTGGCTAAAAAGAAAAAATCTTCTGGTAAGCTCACAAAGCAATTTATTAAAAATGTTTGTAGGAGCAAACAGAATGTACAGAATGCTGAAACCACTGAGAATGCTTCAACTAGAAAACAAATTCAAATTAAGACGAAAAGCAAACAAGCATATGTTCAGTCAAAGGAGACAAAGTATGCTAAAAGAAGGCAAAATCAGTATAAGGAATTACGCAAAAAAATATTTTACAAGAGAGTAGTACATAATTTGCTGAAAGATGTGAAGAAATATAAAAAGAGAGCTCTATTTTATAAAAAGAAGAAGCATATTGAAAACATTGTTGAAAAGGCTTTTGAAGTAAAAAGGAAACTATTCATTTTAGTATTAAACAGAATTCAATCACTAGATAAACCAATCCATTTAATGAAGGCCAAAAGTAGGAGGAAAAGAGTAATTAATAGAAAAAAATGTAGTGATTGTTTTGGGAGAATGGAAACACAGTTCCAGTTCAGAGCCTTTCTTTAACGAAGAGAGTTATTTACAGAGCAAACAATTACTGTATGCAGTTGATACCAGTGGTAGAGGTTATGAGGTTAGAGATGGTTGTCCAATTGAGAAAGAGAAAATGGTTGAAAGAAATGCAGAAGAAGTGATAGCTGATGAAGTTCTAGGGAGGCGTCCTAAACACCCTGTGTGCATTTGGGATTGCAGTGGTATTAGTAGTGTACGACAGGAATCTATTGGTAAATTATGTAGTTTTTTACGAGCATATAGTAAAAAAAGTGTTAAACAAAAGATTAAGGTGTTGCAAGGACTAGACCCTTGCAAAGTGAGAAAAAATACTGGTTTGCAAGGTCATTCTCTGGCTTTTCTTTCTAGGAAAGTTTTTCAAAGTGTTTTTCACCATTTCAGGATGCTGGCAGTACATCATACTCAAATGCGGAAGTTAGTGAGAAGATTGTATTATGCGAAAAGTCCAGCACTAAAGTTAAATGAGTTGAACAGTGCTCTTTTGCGTGGCTCAGTATCAGATATCAAGAAGGTTTGTGATGATATTGAGTTTTGTTACTTTGGTCCTCAGCAAGAGAGTGCAGAAACTGACACATTAGTAGAACAAAATGTTGAAGACAATGTAGAACCCGTAATTACAAAATATTTTGAGGATGAAATCACAAAGTTTAAGGTAATTTCAGGTGAAAGACCAAATGTTTCTTGTATTTGTTGTCGGCGAACTCACTATAAAAATCAGACTAGAGGTGTCAATCTGTATTTAAAAAGTGAAATAGAAGATAATGATAAGTGGATGGAATTTGCTACTTATTTGTTGGTAGAGGATTGTTTTGATTTGGGATCTGAGCAGCGTATTTGCAAATATTGTTATAACAAATTAGATGAGAATAAAATGCCTGCTAGAGCTGTTCATAATATTCTAGAGTTGGTTGCTATTCCTCCAGAGCTGATAAATACGTATGAGTCTATTCTCATTCAAGGTGTTCACCCGTTTCAGGCTATTGTTCGTATGGAGCGTAAAACAGGTAAATTACCCCCATCAGAGTTGCAAAGAGGATTGAATGGAAGAGTTGTGCATTTACCGTTAGATTTAAGGAAAAATATTGAAACTATTGGTGTAGACCATGCAGAAAATGAGCCACTAGTCATTCTAGTTAATAGTGTTCCTAATAAGAATAAGAAAATCTGGCAAGAGTTAGTGGATGTTAGAAAAGTGCAAAAGGCATCAATGTATCTGTTAAAAAATAATGAGTACTATAGAAATGTGTTTGTAGGAGAAAAAGAAATAGATTTAGCAGAAGATACTGAAACATTAAGTGGACAAATAGAAAAAGTGGACATGTCCAGATGTGAAGGAATCTATGAACATTACAGTGTACAGCCACTTCATTCCAAAGAGGTGATGGGGAATACGATTGAGTTGTTCCAAATGAAAAAAGCAACAGGAAGTCCCATGAGTGTTTGGGAAGAGAGCTTGGAAGCTCATTGTTTCCCGCAGTTGTTTCCAACAGGAAAAGGTGGACGATATGATGAACGTCCTGTGCAGATTCCTGCATCTGAATATCGGACAACAAGATTATATGCAGAAGATCCAAGATTTCGACAATGTATCCCTTATATGTTTCATCTTCTGTTTGAAAGTGACTTGTCTGGACTTTCATATGCAGTAAATCACATTTTGAAAACTGGAATGCATCTGCAAGATGTAACTGCAAAGGATTTTATGGATAAAGTGCATCAGAGAGATGATCATTTAGAATCTCAGTTGATTAATCTGATGGCATGTCAGCGTGGGACTAATGAATATTGGTACCGTCGTCATGAAGAACTGAAATGTATGCTACGGAACTTGGGAACTCCTACATGGAGCTGTGCTGAGTATGCTTGGGATGATTTACTTGAATTTCTTCAAGAGGCAAATTCCAATATAAAAAATATTGAATACAAGACACCTGGAGAATTGTGCTCTTTGGATCCTGTTAATGTATGCAGATATTTCAATCATAGATTTGAAGCTATGATGTCATTCATCTGCAATAAAAAGAATCCTCCTCTTGGAGAAGTTGTGGATTTCTTTTGGAGAAAGGAGTATCAAGCAAGAGGTGCTCCTCATATACATATGTTGTTATGGATCAAGGATGCCCCCAAATTTGGAACAGATTCAGATGAAACTGTTTTGTCTTTCATTGAAGATTATGCCACATGTGCTGTACCCAATAGCAGAGAACATAAAAACTTAAAACAACAAGTCTTACGATTCCAAAGCCATCGATGTGGAAAATACTGTCGATGAAAGTACAAGTCAAAGGATAAGTTCTATACCGAATGTCGTTTTGGATTTCCACGTCCTGTATTATCCAAAGGAAGAGTGAACAGTTTTATGTCAGCTATGCGACATACCATCACAAGAAAGTCTCCAAAAAATACCTACAACTTAAGAAGAAGCGAAGAATCAAAATACATAAATGACTACAATCCAGTTATTTTATCCATGTGGAACGCTAACATGGATATTCAGTATGTTGCGGACAATTCCATTGCTGTTGCTCGATATGTAACATCCTACATAACTAAATCAGAAAAGAAGGAACTGAAAGAAATGTGGGAAGAGATTTCTCACGAGAAGACTCTAAGTAAGAAATTATACAGTTTCAGTTTGAAGATGTAACCGCATCGTGAAATTGGAGCATATGAATGTTCAGATCAGTTATCATCTGCAAGTCTATATTCCAAAAGTAGAAGAATCATTTGGGTGAGTCTAGGTCTTGCAGGAATGCGAAATCAGGTACTGAAATCTGTTCAAGAAATTGAATATTTAGCAGAAAAAGAACCAGAAAGTACAGATATTTTGAAAACGAATATGATGGACACATATTACCCAAACAGAAGTCATCATCTTGAGACCATGTGTCTCTGTGAAGTGCTGCAAAACTACACTTTTAAACGGAATACTATAGAGAGCATCAATGATGGAAAATATGCAGTGATTGGTTCCGAAGGATGTCTGGTGAAACAAAGGAAAGGAAATGTAATTAATCAGAGGAAACTGAGTTGTGATAAAATGGAATTTTACTATTTAGCCCTTTTGCAAATGTTCAAACCATGGCGTTCAGAACTGGAAATACTTGGAGATTTTCAGAGCTATGAAGATTCATTTAATGCTTGTAAAGATAGCATACAATGCAGTGCTTTTGCAAATTATGTGAAAATGTTGAATGATAAAATTGATAAAGAAGCTACAATTGCAGCTGAGATTGCTAGAGACAGTTCTCAAGACAGTCGAAGTTCTGCTGCACTGAGTCAAGATCCACTTGGACAACCAATTGTTGAAAATGAAGCAGCAACTGCCATGAATGAGGTGGAAATAGCAATGTATCAAGCTCAGGAAGATGTAATACAGTTAGGAAACTTGGAAGAACAACTAAATGTTGAACAGAAACAAATATATCAACAAGTGAAAGAGCAGATTGACCATGGATTACTTAATGAAAGGAAAGGGTGCTCATGTACATCATTTCAACCTATCCGAATGTATGTGAATTGTCAAGCTGGAACAGGAAAAAGTTTCTTAATTAAAGTAATTACAAGTTATCTGCAGAAAACAACTGAGTTGCATTTGTCTTGTGTTGTCACTGCTCCAACTGGGTTGGCAGCACAGAACATTGAAGGAATTACTTTACATCGTTTACTAATGCTACCAGTAGAGCATGAGAACAAATTGGAATACCACAAGCTATCTGGAGAAGCTTGTTGTGAAGTTTCAAGAGTTCTGAAGAAAATGAAACTTCTCATTATTGATGAGGGGAGCATGGTCTCAAACTTGATGCTTGCCTTTGTGCATTTAAGAATGCAGCAAATGCTTAAAAAAGAGTTTGACATGTTATTTGGAGGAAAACACGTCATAGTTTTTGGAGATCTACTGCAACTGATTCCGGTAAAAGGACAACTGGTATTTAAAACACTTGCACATGAAGATACCAGAAAGTCTCTTGGTAGTGTTGGTAATGTGAACATTTGGACTAATTTTGAATACAAAGAACTGACAACAAATATGAGACAGGCAAATGATGCTGAATATGGAAGTATTCTTCAAGATATAAGAATTGGAATTCTTACAAAACATGGCAAACAAGCTTTGGAGAGTCGATTACTTTGCAATGTGTTTCCAAATGAAAATGTAGTTCCTGCAAAATTGCTGAAAATAATTCAGTGATCTGCTTAATACCAACACTGCGCGAGTGTTCCATGTTCAACGAAGTACTATTGAAACTGGAAAATGAAGAAATTATAAAAATGGAAGCCATTGATAAAATAGAGCATGAAGGAATCACTATTACTTTGACGGGAAAGTTGAAAACACAACTGGATTCTTTAGAAAAAAAAATATCTAAAACAGCTGGTTTAGAAAAGACACTATATGCATGTGTAAACTGTCGGGTAATTTTAAGGCGTAATATGGCTGTAGAAAAAGGGTTAGTTAATGGCGCAATGGGTAAAGTGGTGGATTTTGTTAATTATCAGAAAAAAGAAGGAATTCAATTTTTAAAAATTAAATTTGATGAGATTGAAGAAGTTGAAGAAATTGGTTGTTGTTCAGTTCGTTTTTTGCTTGTTAAAGATTTATATGTCCGTAGGAAACAATTTCCATTTTCTCTGGCATACGCAGTGACTATTCATAAATCTCAAGGATTAAGTGTAGACAGTGCATTAGTGAACATTGGATTTACTGTATTTAAAGAGGGTATGGCATATGTTGCTTTGTCGCGAGTCAGAACATTATCTGGTTTGTTTTTTATTGATTTTGATGAGACAAAGGTTACTGCAGATGCAAACTGTGTAAAAGAGTATAATAGGTTAAGAAGGGTGTATGCTCCAAATTTAGGTCAATATCCTGTATTTGAAAAGCGTGTGATTGGTTGAAAAAGAAGGTTTGAGAATATCTGTTCTGAAGGTGTCGAGAAGGGAAAAGAAAAAGATAATGTTGTGATTGCAAGTAAAAAGAAATTGGACACTGTTGAAGAGGTTGTTGGTTATCAGTTTGAAAATAGTTCAGGTGTCAACTGCTATGCTAATGTAGTGGTCAATGTTGTTTTTTATCTTGAAGGTTTGCAAGAACAAATTATGCAGAATCGGCAAAAAAGATTTTGTTCTCTGTTGCATTCTGTTTATGAAAAATTAACAACAGATACAAGTAAAATAGAATCTGTTTCAGATGTTCGTAATCTTTTGGATGTGTGTTCTGGTTTTACACAATTTACACAAAATATCCAAAAAGATGCTCAGGAGTTTTTAATGTATATGCTTACCATTTTTGAAAATGAAGGTGTATAAATAGAAAATATTTTTGGCCTTTCTTACAAATGGGAACATCATTGTGAAAATTGCATGTATGCATGTACCACTAATGTAAACACTGAAAGATTTCTGTATTTAACATTACCAGACTGTAAATCAGTGTATTTCAATGAATTAGTTAAAGGTGCAAATCAAAACATGGAGTGTAGCCAATGTAAATCAGAAATGTTATCCACATTATTTTTAACACAATATGGACAATACATAATTTTAATGATGCAACGTTGTACAGCTGATGGAAGAAAATTGGATACTTTAATAAAGCAGTTTGTAGCAACACAACTATCAATATCAGGAAGGACTTTTTTAGCAAGTGCAATAATTTTCCATGATGGTCCTTCCACCACATCTGGACATTACACTGCCTATCTAAAATGTGAGAAAGGCTTGACACTTTGTAATGATTCCCAGTTGGGTTTCAAACAACGTTTGCCTAGGGAATTACCAAATTCCTACCTAATATTTTTAAAGTCAAAGTTTTAGGAAGATAATTAATTCTCCGAGGAATTTATTATTATAATTTATTAGGACTAGCATTGGACAATTTACATTAAAATGAGTGCAAAAATACCATTTGGCCTCAAGGAAAGGTATATGTTTGAATTGTGGATTTATTGTGCTCATTGACTCAGTGAATATTTTAAAGCGACAACATTTATAGTTTTTATAAGTTAAAGTTATAAAATTTTGTTAGCCATAAGCATTTCATATATGTGTGATTTGTATTTTCTGGTATTTTACTGAGAATAGCAAGTTGGTTTTTTTTAAACTATCTTTTTGATTGTTTTTTTTTTGCCCGCTGTTAAGTGATGAGTATGTATGAAATCACTATTTCTAGTGAAATTCAATATATTCTGAGAACAGCAAAAAAGGCAAACAAAGTACTTTGATGAAATTATGCTGTGTTGTAAAAAATGGTTTATTACATGTTATAACTATTTTTTCTTTTCTTTACAGATCCTAATTCTAAAATAAGCAGTTTACATCAATTTACATTGCAAAACAAATCTGAAAAAAGTGTATACCATTTTTAATTTCTATTACTGTGAAGGTAAGTTTAACAAAGTATTAATATGCAGAATGGGCCGATCTGCAAGAACCTACAAAGATTGAACACGTTTTTAAAAACACTCTGTTTATACCGATGTAGTTTTGAAATCTCTCTGTTACCGGATATTATGTGACATTCAAAAAAACAGATTTGAGTGGTTCATAATATTTCCCATTGTATCTATTGAAGGACCGCAATCATTTCAATCATTCTTGTTTGAGCATCTTGGCAGACAAAACTCTGTGCTTACCTTCTATCATTCGGAAGCAATTTTAAAACAGAAATATATCACTTTTTGTAACATAGTTATTGCACAAGACACTCTTTCATATTTACAAAGAGAGGAAAAGGCGCTCTGTGTACTTTTTCTACTCCATGTAAATACAACCTCATCATACACACCACTTTGCGTTGAAAGGTTGTTCTATAAGTGTTGTTGTGCATGATTGCACTGAATACTCATAGAACAAGACACATCTCCAGATTTATCAGAAATCATAAATCTCGATATGTGTGTGAATGCTGCACCATTCTCTAATTGGTGTACGAAAGCACAACAAGGAGAGTTGTTGTCTTTTCTCCTCATTTTTAAATCTTCAATGCATGCTAAAATGTTCAGCATACATTGAAGGAGAAAAATGCGTTTACTGATTGTTTTTGTGCAGGATGGTGTGTCATTCTGCACAAAAACAAACAGCACATGACACAGATATCCTTCCACTATGGTGCAAGGGTGCCTGTGTCACCACATGGCTGCAATTTAAGCAGCCGTGCAGAGAGAAGCATAGATGTGCAACATATTTATGTACATATGTTGCATCCCTGTGCTTCGGAAGTACTACAGCACACTGCAGTTACAGAGGTTACTGTGTGATGCTGCAGCACTTCCTCATAGTTCTGCACTTATACTTTCACCATACACTATTAATGCATTCATTGAGTCAATTACGTTCTACACATACATTCATCTAAACTTTCACACACCAACAAACAAATATATAGCTCTTTTTTAAACCAGGAAAGTTAGTTCTTAGAAGAACTTTTTTTTTCTTCTTTTTTCTTTTATATTTTTTTTTGTTTTTTTGAACAATTTTTAATTTTGGGGGGATTTTCTTGAAAAAACAGAACTGGAGGAACAAAATGATGAACTTCAGGAAAAAAAAAACAACTTGCAATGGTGACTCTCTTGCCTGCGGCAGATTAGCTCAATAGACTGCTCCCCGTAGCATAAAGTAGCATTGCATTTCATGCAGAGCACTTTCAAGTATTGGAACTGCGGACGGATGACCACATTTTGTGCAGAAGGATGCACCCTTGATGTGCTTGGCTGCGATGAATCTGAAGGCGCAGGAACGACTCTCATTCTTCAGCATTCCTCCCGAGCAAGGTTTACCAGATGAAGGGTCCTCAGATGTTTCATAATGCTCGCAGTTCCGCATGAATATTTTTTGTTTGGATCCCCACGGGACAGCACTCTCTGGCAGATCTTGCAGGTCACCAAGGTGGCATTGGTCTTTGTTTGCCCCTCAGGATATGTGAAAAATTTCCACACCACAGATGAAAAACGTGGTGTGCGTGGTGGCTCTTCCAAAAAATCATCCTCAGATGAATGAGGAGATCCAGGAGATGCCTGCTGCCCTGAAGCCATTGTTTCTTAAGAAAAAAGTTTGAGCTAAGTGAAAACCTAGTCAAAAAAGCTTCTTCTCTGCAAAGAGATGCTCCTCCAAAGAAGGTCAAAGAAGAATGATTGAAATGGGTGGGATCTTTCAATAGTTAGAACAGAAAGTGTAATGAACCAATCAAATCTCTTTTTTTCAGGTCACATGGGATCCGCGCACCGTGCGCTTACGCAGCACGCACCCAGCGTGCATCCGCGAAATTGAATTTAAAAAGAATATAGGATTAGATGTAAAAATATATTACTTTTATGAGTAGTTTACAGTTTGTCTTCAATTAATATTCACATAAAATACATATATATATGTTTTTTTAAATGTTAAATATTTCGCAGGGTTCGCACACCCACCGTGTCTTGCACGCACATGACGCATCGCAGAAACACGCAAGCGCCGCGCAACGAGCATCGTACGTGTCGTATATAGGCTTGGAGTCGCATACCGGTCGCATTGCAATCGCGCACCAAACACGTACCCAACGCTTACCGTACGCGGATGCTTTCGCGTAGGGATCCTGAACGGTGCGCATAGGGTGCGCAGATCCCAAAAAAATGGGAAAAAAAAATAAAATATAAAGTTTTGAAAATATAGTTTAAAAAGTATATTAAAAATATATTTTAAAACATTAACAATTTTTTTTTTAAACCCAATAAAAACAAATAATATTTTTTAATTTTTAAAAGAATTAATTGAAAAAATAAGTTAAAAAAGGTGATAAAAAAGTATTTAAAAAAACATAATTAAAGGAATTGACACACTGAAATTGAAAAATTTAGAAATTCAATGAAAATCATTAAACATCATAGCTTTAGAGATAAATTATAGTTAAAAATTGGCATTTAAAAAACCTTAGAAATTCACTGAAAAAACCATAGGTTTCTGGGGTGTTATAGTTAGCTGGACATTTCCCTTATACAAAACCCTAGAAATTCCCTCGTTATAGTTAGTTCAGCTAACTATAACTCGCGCGCCCCCGCAATGCACTGCTGATGATGTCACATATTACATCACTCATGACATGGTCAGTGACATCACTGATGACATCACTGATGACATCTCAAATGACATCACTGATGACATCAGTGATGACGTCATCCATGTAATAAATTAGTGCATCTTCTCAAACCCTAATATAGCCTTTGATACACCGAATTTTCAGACGCCCATTCTCAAAACCATAGAGACTCCAATACCAATAATTACATACCCACTCATTGACTCTTAGGTCTACACACACCTCCACTCACTCACCTGTAGAGTCACTCATACTTACAGTCACTCAGTACAGGACTTTGTCCTACCCTACCACGCTGTAAACCTGAGGCAGTGTTCTGGGGCTTGATGTGTTGTGGCACTCCTAATTATATCTCCGGAGCTGTCATTTGCTTTTAACTGACTGCATGTGACGCTGTGAGCCAGCGCGCTGTGTAATTTTTAATCTCTGTTCTCGCACTGACTGTTAGCATTTGCATCGCTACTGTGTGTATATTCTTTAATAGTATAGGCTGCATTTGTTTCCGCATTCGATTGTGGTTTCCTACTGACCCTTTCTCTGTTCTGTACCTGAGGCGGAAAGCCGGGTGCATTCTCTCGCTTTCTTTCTTCTCTTTCTCCGGTTTTCTCCGCGTGTGCTGGGTGGCAACAGCGCCGCGGGGGGGACTTTGCTTCGTTTTTAGTTTCCCAATCATTTTCCCAGTCTGGCATACGTGGTGCCGCTGGGTATCTGGAGGATAGAAATGGGGGCCATCTTGGGAGGAGTCTTTGCACGCCGGTAGGCGGACCAACGTTGCGGCTCTCCTTGCACCCACCCTGCACGACTATAAGTTGAGGTGGCTGTGTCTTCCGCGCAGCGGACGCGCGTGGTGGGAGCGCCTCTTTCGCGCCGAAGGAGCGCCTAAGGAAAGCCCGTCTGCGCCCGTCAGCGTCCCGGAGTGCGGACGGTTGCGGACTGAGGCATATATTTTCTCTGTGGGTGTATTTTGCCTCCTGACATTATGCGTCTTTATTCCTCTGCGGAACTCCTCTCATTGCGGGGCAAGGCGGCTAATTGCCGCTGCGTCTTTCCTGGTAGCAGGGCACTTAAGAGGAGCTGCCCCGGATGTGGTTGGCGTCTGAATGGACTCAACGCAGTTACCCCCGAATTTTTGCCCACACGCCACCCTTGCTCTCTCCTTAATACCAGGTCTCTTAGCAGACACTCTTTGGATATCTACAACCTGCTATCTGAGTCTACACCGCTCTGTCTCTTTTTAACAGAGACCTGGCTGGGGGAGAGCTCTGGCCCTGATCTGGCTAATGCTGTCCCTATGGACTATACCATCATCAGGTCAGACAGGGCTGCTGGCAGAGGTGGAGGGGTGGCTATGGTGGTTGACAAGCGTTTTCCTTGCACGACTTTCCCGACTGAAAATATCACGGGATGTGAGTCCCTCGGTTTCACTCTTTCTTTGTCCCCTCACCAGGCCTGTGTTGGCCTTTTAATATATAGAGCTCCGGGACCGTTAGGTCTTTTTTTTGAGGAATTGCAGGCTGTACTCTCTTTACTCTGCTTAAAATCCGAACACTGCATACTGCTGGGAGATTTTAATCTCCACATGCATATGCGCAGTGATTCAGATGTTGTAAAATTGCTGGATATCACAGCCCCTCTGGGTTTATCACCGTACATCTTTTCCCCCACACACAACAAGGGTCATACCTTAGACCAAGTTTTTTCCACCACAATGATTAACACGCTTCCCCCGGCCCCGGTATTGTGGTCCGACCATTACTTAATACATGTTCATATCCTCTGTACTACTAAGACTTCCATTAGACCGATGGAGGCCTTGGGAGGGACGACACGAGCTTTTCACCGGGTGTCCCCTGAAATGCTGACGCATGCTCTTTCTCTCTATCCTTGTCAGTTATCCGGTAGTTTAGAGAAGGATCTGGATTTGCTACAGAGGTGGCTTGTAGACAGATTTGAGGAGCTAGCTCCGGGGAAAACGTCCAGCAAATTCTGTCGGCGCGCTTCTGCCCCTTGGTTTACTCCCTCCCTCAGTGAGATGCGACGAGAGTGCAAGAAAGCCGAAAGGGCATGGCGTCGCCTTTATGATCCTATGGACAAAACCAAATATAAGGTAGCTGTTAGGCTTTATCACAGCCACATTATGGCTGAAAAAAAAGCCTATTTTGAAAGAAGGATTGACGATGCTGAGAATACTAGTAAAGAAATTTTTCGCATTGTAAAGGAGTTCGTCTCCCCTACTTCGATCCTACCCTCTCATTCCCATACTGAAATCTGGGTTGATCAGCTCGCAATCTTCTTTACCACTAAAATTAAAACCATTCAGGATACTTTTTCCCCTATGTCTTTCGTATCGACACCTGAGACCAGGCCGGCCCTGCTTCCATCTGGGGTGGCTGAAGGTCCTTCTTTCTCTGAATTTTCACCTCTATCTTTTTCAGCCTCACTTGATCTCCTCACTCATCTGAAATCCGGCTCCCCACTGGACCCTTGCCCTGCGAAATGTCTTGGGCGAGTAGCACCTGCCTTAAACCCCTTGCTTAACCCGGTGCTCAATATGTCCCTGAGCACAGGAGTTGTCCCCCAAGCTTGGAAACACGCTCTGATCCTGCCGTTAGTCAAGAAGCCTAATCTGGACCCATTAATTCATTCCAATTACAGGCCTATCTCCCTCCTCCCTGCTCTGGCAAAGGTGGTTGAGAAGCATGTGCATGCCTCCCTTTCCACCTTTATTGAGAGCAATAATATCTTGCACGATACTCAATCGGGCTTTCGCGCGAATATGAGCACGGAGACCGCTCTTCTTGAAATCACCGATGCCATCAGGGATGTACTTGACACCGGAGGAAAGGCCATCCTAGTAATGTTGGATCTGTCGGCGGCCTTTGACACCGTCCCCCACGATGGTCTCCTCTTAAGACTCCAGGAGATTGGTCTGCGGGGTACGGCGTTGAACTGGTTTAAGTCTTTTTTGACCGGCCGCCGGCAAACGGTCTGGGCCCCACCTTTTTCCGCCGAGATGCCGCCACTGGAGGTTGGGGTACCTCAGGGTTCCATCTTAAGCCCCACCCTTTTTAATATCTATATGGCTCCTCTGGCGGCAGTGGCGGAATCGTTTGGAGCCCAGATCATATCCTACGCTGAGGACACCCAGCTTCTCTTTACTTGTGCTAAGGGCTCTGACTTTGACGGCCTTCGGATCAGACAATGTTTGGGGGCTGTTTTCGACTGGTTTCAACAGCACAGTCTAAAATGTAACTCCGATAAATCGGAACTGCTCTTTTTTGGGTGTTCCCCTGACCCCAGATGGAAGGCTTGGTGGCCCCCTGATATGTTTCCACCGGCAGATGTCTCATCTAAGGTTAAAAATCTTGGTGTTCTGATTGATGATGGTCTTTCTTTCCAATCTCAGATCCTCGGGCTTGCGGGAAAATGTTTTGGCATCTTAAAGATGCTGCGCAAGTTTCTTCCGCTGCTATCTCTGCAGCATAGAAAGATTACTGTGCTGGCCCTGATAGGCTCTCGCCTTGATTACGCGAATGTGCTCTATCTGGGACTGCCAAAATTTCTTCTTTCACGTCTGCAGATTGTGCAGAATTCCGCTGCTAGAGCCATTTACGGTCTTCAGCGGAGAGCCAGAGCATCTGACCTTCTTAAAAATCTGCATTGGCTCCCTATGTCTAAAAGGGTTACCTTTAAGGCATTAACTCTTGCCTTTAAGGCACTCCATCAGGTAGGGCCCAAATACATCAGGAAGCGCTTGGCTAGCAGAACTTTGAGATCTTCATTTCTGTCCATGGCTTCTGTCCCTTCAATTAGATTGACTAGAATTGGAGGTCGCTCTTTTCGCTTTCTGACACTTAAATGCTGGAATTCTCTGCCTGTCTCCTTGAGGAAAATCAATAATTTACTGACTTTCAGGAAGGAGCTGAAATCTTGGCTCTTTGGCCAGTAATCCTCTGTCTACTTCCATCTGCCCTGGCCTCACTTTTCGGGTTTTTGCCAAAGCGCCGGGACACTCTTCGGAGTAGCCGTGCGCTATAAAAGATCCGAATTAACATAACATAACATAACTATCATATGCATTTATACACCTATATAGACACTCAGATACCGCCAATCATCCATAGACATACTCACACACTTAGTCAATCATGCAAATAATTAATCACACTCCAATTTACTCACCTATACAGTTATACACACACAAGTTCACATACTCATAAAAATACTACCACATTCTTACGCTCTTATACAATTAGTGATACAAGCACACACTCATCCATACAGCCACTGTCACAATCACACACTCTCACATATACCCAGTTATATACTCACACACATATACCCTGCCTTTCACATATGTAGTTACTCACACATGTACCACTGAGATATACATTCAATCACTAACACACCCAAACATACACTCACCCAACCATACAGTCCATCACAGATGCACTCTTAAAACCATGCACCCATAGAATCACCCACTCACACATTTATGCACAGTCACACACACCCTACCCACACAAACACTCAGGCACCCATACAGATACTCAGACAACCAATCAATAACCCATATAGACACTCATATAGCTATTCACAAAACCATGCAGCCACTTATACAACAACAGACAGATACAGACTTCACACAATTTAGCTACTAGTCTGCAGTAAGATACATTTAATGACTCTCTTATAGAGTCAGTCACACACCTAGAAAATCATCCATTAACTCACTTATACACCCACTCATTCTTCCATAGGTCTTTCCCTATATATATTAAACATATTAAAACTTTAACCCCTTCGATGCTGCGCAGATTCCGCCGCTGTGCTGGCGGAATCTTGCGCGGGCGTGGTCATGACGGAATGGTTCCGTCATGAGCACAGCTCAACCGTGGGTCATGACGGAACCATTCCGTCATGAGCACCGAAGGGGTTAAGAAACACAGACTCACTGGATGACGTCATCAGTGATGTCATCAGTGATGTCATTTGAGATGTCATCAGTGATGTCACTGACCATGTCATGAGTGATGTAATATCTGACGTCATCAGCAGTGCATTGCGGGGGCGCGCGAGCTATAGTTAGCTGAACTAACTATAACGGGGGAATTTCTAGGGTTTTGTACGAGGGAAATGTCCAGCTAACTATAACACCCCTGAAACCTATGGTTTTTTCAGTGAATATATATATATATATATATATATATATATATATATATATATATAATTTCTCCAAATAATAGGATCACAACTATATATGTACACTACAGCGTAATCTTCACACATTTCATATACACTTTACTCTATACATCTGCATTTTGCTACCTTTCCTACATGTTAGCGTATAAATAACACAAAAAATTTAACCACTGATTGTATGATTTTACTATAACATGAGCATGCATCACCCTGTACTCGTTGGCTCCTAATTTAATGCAAATCTTAATACAAAAATTCAAAGCCAAACTTGTTGGATTGTTCACTGTTGGTTAAGAATAAGATACTTGACTTATAATAACATCCTGGTACAAGAAACGAGAGCATAACTGTTTTAACAGAGATTACGAAGGTAGCAAAAACATATCACCTGGAAGGCTGTTATCCGAGGACTTAGTCATCTGCCTCTGAGTTGATACAAACGCCAACGCCACAGTCTCTGATTACATAATATTTTCCCATTGACGTCAGCAGGGTTTAAGAATGCGAGGTTGGAATTAAGGCTATCTAAACTGATTTGAAACATCATTTTGTATTCTTTCGCTTTCGTTATGTAGAAAACCAGTTTTCTTTCATTCGCTTCTTATGTCGGTTACAGAAATCATTTTCTAAATTAGTTTATCAGTATTGAAAAATAGGTCGTTCAATGCGTGGCAGAGGATTGCTGGAAGAGGCGTTCTGACATTTTGAAGCGCTGGGAGGCAGATCTGAACTGAACTCTGATGGTCCGCATGCTTGTCACTCCCTCCTCAGTAGATGCAGCATTGACTGTGCATCCGGGAAAAGGTATTTACAAAGTGATCAAAGAGTCAACAAACTGATTCAGGTTCTATAGATCCTTCCATGTCTTTGAATTTCATTTGTCCTGCCAAAAAGATAATAACTGTTGCCATGGTCACCACCCTGTAGAAGAAAGTAGTGCATCTCAGGTATTGCTCGTGCCCTATGTCCTGCGTTTAAATGTTATGCAGTAGTGTTACGTGTCGCTTCTCTTTACGGAAATGGTGCACGTGTTGCTTGAATGCAGTACTTGCATACAGCCAGACCTACAAGTGTTTTATGGAACCGTTCTTTTACTCTCAGTGCACTTGAAAACGCTATTCTGGCAAGAGACAGAAATAAAATAGTACATGAAACAATACAAAAATTGTTTTTTACTACTTTGTATTGCTTAATATCGAATTGTAAAAGTTAACAATTGAGAAAGACCCTTCCTCACTTAAAGTAGCTTAGAAGCAGTACAATGAATGGTACCCAATATCCGCATCTCCAGTTCTCTTGTCCAGCGTTCAATGAAGGGCCTCTTCGTCACAAACATTGTCCACTCCTCTGTAGACTATTGCGGAGGATCAATCGTCGTTTTCTGTACATCATTGTTCACGCACCTCTGGCTACAATTTGTTTCTTGACACTTGTTCATTTATCAAGGATTGTATAAACCATGAGTTTTCATGAAAAAAGGTACGTAAAGTGAAATGAAAAGAAAAATGCATACATGTATAACACAAACAGTAGTTTTCTTCGGCCCTTCCATAGCAGGCACAAAACAGTTTAGTGACAGAAATACCCACTGCATTATTTGCCTTTGCTGTACTGTTTGTCTTGAACATTACTTTTCCATGATTCTTGTTGGCTTTTTAATGCTTTAAAATTCCTGAAACACAAGTGGAGGTGCAATATTTTGTCCTACGCTACCTCTGGCTGACAGAAGGTTTAACTTTCTTGCCTGCCTAACCCCTTTGGTGCAGATGTTGACCAACGGCCGACACCTGCACACCAACCCCAGTGCATCTGTTAGCCATTGGCCAACACTGGGGAGGGCTAGAAAGGATTTCTTTTTTGCAAACGATGGGCGGGGGAGACAAGTAATCGCTTCCAGGTCAGCCCCCACTTCCCTCTACTGCCAACATGTGATAGCGCGTTGATGTCACAGATTCCTACCGACAGAGAAGGAGACAGTAGGCGAGTTCTTGAGCCGCCGTCCTTTGGGATTTAGGGGGCTGCGAAGCCTCTCCAGGTTTTAGGGAGGCATTGTTGGAAAGGAGAGAGCCTCCCCTTTCCAACGATGTCTTCTTGAAATGTTTTCCTAGCTGTGGCTCGTGGTCACACTGCAATTCAGAGCCAGGAAAACGGCCACCAAGGACCTGTGATGGGGTAGTCAGCCCTTGTTGTAAAAATCTGACCCCTCCATCCCCGGGGAGCAATAAAAAAAAAATGTTGATCCCCTAGGGGGTGCATTTACACCCCAAGGGGAAGTGAAAATAAATTTTTCAAAAACAGAATGAAATTATCAGTGGGTCGGCCCTCCTGGTATATGGGCCGACTCCTCTTGGGCACCAATTTTTGGGGAAAATGTGTGTTTTCCTCGAGAGATGATCACAGCCCCAAGGGGAAACATACATTTCCTTAATTCAGTTATTTTTAAATTTAAATCTACAGATTATGCAGAAATTATAGATTATGTGGCATTTTATTTTTTATAAATGTGTGTTTTCCCCAGGGGAGCCATAGCTCCCCCAGTTGAAAACACAAATTTATATAAAAAAAAAAAGAAATACACATAATCTATCATCCCTGCATAATCCACAGATTTATATAAAAATGTAGCTCAAATGGATCAGAGGTGACTACAAACATGTGGACATGTGTTCGCACGCAGAGGAAGGCTGGTCACCATTCAGTTATTTATTTCTGTATTTGGTTGCTATACTGGTGCTATTGAGGTGATTTTTTGTCCAGGCAGTATTATCGTGTTTTCAAACAAAAAAATAATGAGGTAATACTGTCAAAAAAGTGTCTCATTGCACCACATCATTTGCTTTTTCGTCAACCATATTGCCTAATTTGGTGCCCCCGCTGCATAATTACAGTGACCCTGGTGACAACAGTGTGAGTTTTTATAAGGAACACGCCTCCACACTTTGTGATTGGTATTTCTGAAATCTGTGGTGATCCACTAATTGCACAACCACCCAGCATATTCACATGTCTCCACAGCATAATGGAACCCAATTTTTGTGGGTGACCCTAGCACCCACGATTGGAAAGTGCTAAAAATGCAACAAGGACACATTACAATTTTCCACTGAAAAACACCTTGTTTTCGCAATGTGGGTAGCTGTGTATTTTGGGGCTTGTCTGAGATGCTACCCAGAAAAATCTACCAAACCTGTACATTTTTTTAAATTACATCCAGGGGAGTCCAGGGGGGCGTGACTTACGTGGCCCTCATTAGGTAATTTTACCCAGAAGACCTTGCAAACGTCAAAGATTGGGAAAAAAACCCCACATCTTTTCCTGACATTTCTGAGATGGAAAGTTCTGAAATCAGCGGGGAGCCACAAATTTCTTACCACCCTGATTTCCCACATGTCTCTAGATAAGAATGGTACCCTACTTGTTTGAGTGAGCCAAGAGACCACGACAAAAAAGGCCCTAAAGCACTATATTGACCGTATTTGGCGCTGTGCTGTTGCACCAACCATGCATACCTCAGAACCACAGATATTCCTTAAAAACTAGAGAACCAGGGGATTTGAGGGAGCTATGCTTTTCATGGCTCCCATGAGATTTTCTTACACATAGTGTCCTGCAAACTTCAAACTGTGCCTGAAATCACATATTTTCCTTCACTTTTCGTGTTGAAACTGACGGAATCCACAAGAACCCACAAAATTGCTACTTTCCAGCCTTACCCAAAATCTGCCAATAGAAATACTGCACCACTTGTGTGGCTGGGCCTAGTGCCCTCGACAGGAACGGATCAAACTAAGGTCCCCTCGCAAGGGCTTTATTTAACCTCAGTTTGATCTGAACCTATTGGTATATTGTTTTTGTAAATTTGGCATTTTGACAAAACGTTACAGATGAAGACTTTGTCAAAAATGTCAAACTTGTTCTACTCATTTTCAATATATCTTTATTTCAACAGTTAGTTTCGTTGGGAAAACATTGTCACCTCTTGCTGAATTCAAGATTTTGTCTTCTTTTAAGAAATCTATAGCTTTCCTGGATCCACCACAAACAGGAAGTAGGTTGAAAGCACAAAATATAGGAAAAATTGTCTACCTCTTTGCAAAATGCGAAAACTGTGGTAAAAAAATAGTTTTTGGGATTCAGCTCTGCATGTTCCTGAAAACTGGGAAGATGGTAACTTTAGCACAGCAAACCACTAGTTGAAGCTAATTTGAGGAAAACAATGGACACTTTTATCCACTTATTTCCCATTTTTCACCAAAAACTCAAAATGTAGGCCATCCTGGGGATAGACTCTGGACTTCACTCACTTGAAGCTTTCTAACCTTTGATGATGACTGTGTCAGTACCACATGCCATCAGTAACCTGCTGTCGTTGAGCTCTGCTTTGGATCAAGATTGCACTTTTTCTCCATAAAAGTTCTACGTCTGAAGGTAAAATTTCTAGCAGATAAACTTGCTACCTGTATCTGATCTGCACTCAATTGTGGTCGACTAGCATAACCAGATAACCACTGTTGGTGCTTTATGTGTTTTATGCACTATATTTAATTCTAACTTTAAAAAGTCACATCTCCAGTTCTACTCATTGCATTTGTGTTGTTTTGGTGTCACCTTATTTATTAAAATTTTCCAATGTCTTTTTTATATTGGTTTGGAATTTTCATTAAAATTTTTTAAATGTAATATCTCTGGTTCTACTGACTGGAGTTTTGTGGTTTTGATATCATTTTATTAATTAAAATTTTCTCTATTTCTTTGGGGATTTTTTTATTTTGTGTTTTCACTTTATTACTGTTTGAGTGATGCACATATGCTATACTCTTTTTCTCTAAGTTAAGTCTGACTGCTTTGTGCCATTCTATCAGAGGGCTAAGCACAGGTTTATTTGGTGACTGTGGTGGTTCGCCCTGCTGGTAACTGCTGTTAATGGCTCCATTGGAATTAAGAGGTGACTTGCAATATGGGTCTAAACCTTTGTATGACAGGACTGCCACAATGTCTTTGAATATTTCTTTGACTTGTGATGACCATTTTAAAATGGACCTGGCTACTTTCCAGGTCTCAGACGATTCAGTGCATAAACACAGCTATTTAGCCAGCAGCTGGCTCAATATCTGAAGATTTTAGTAGACATCAAACTTTTGGCTAAATATTAGATATTATGTACAATTTGTCTAGAGACCATACAAATATTGTAAATGTTGTCTTTATTTAGGCTGAAGGTCCCGGGCCATGAACATGACCAAAACCAAAAAAGTTTATCTTGCTAAGAACAGGCTACTTTAGAATGAGAGTTCAGAAATACATTGCATTTTGAAGTTTATGATTTTCCCTGGTAACACTTTTCAAGAAAATATTTGTGAGGACTGGATATATTTTGTACTTCTTATGGACAAATGTGTGCTTGTTTTTGGCTTAATTTCAAGGCGCTTAACTGGATTGCTAATTGTTATTTGAAACTTAATGGCAGCAAAACAGAGGTCATGATTACAGGCGATAACCCTAACTGCTGGATGCCGGACTGTTGGGCGGAGTTCTGTATACCAGCCGCAGCCTAAATCCTGTATTAATATTTAGGAATCTGGATGGGTGACGAGTTGTCTCTTGAAGTACAGGTCAGGAAACAAGTAGCAGACAGTTTAAGTATCCTAAGATCCATCAGAAAGCTGATGGGAATTATGTCAATCAATTCCCAAAGAATCGTTGTTCAAGTTTTAGGTTGCCTCTTGGTTACAGAAATGTACTTTATTTAGGTACTTCCAAGCCCTATTTAGGAGATTACCGATTGCCCACAGCATGGCAGCCCACCTGTTTATGAGCGTCCTGAACAATCATTCGCCTCCAAGTTATTGGCCAACCTTCATTGGCTCCTAATCAAAAACAGGGTAAAATTCATATTGGTGTGTCACATATAGCGCTTTCTAGACTACGGGCTTGATTCACTTACACCATCTTGTTCAGCTTCATTTGCCATTAAGATCTTTAACATCCTCTAATGCCTTGCTAGCAATTGAACCAGAAAAATAGCAGAAGCGAGGGGTGGGAGGTGTTAGTCCTTCATTTATCAGGCAGCTAATCTATAGAGCTCTCTCCCTCTAAAACGTCTTTGTTTCCCAGCTTCAGGAAATCTCTTAAGACTTGGTTGTTTGAGAAAGATTGAGCTGGAGCATCTGAATCTGGGCTATCTTCCTGCCTTTAGCTCTAGAACGTCCTGATTGGCAGCCATACGCTTTATAAATGGCAAGGAATAGAAATAGAATTCTTCATTTTGTATTACAGACTTGGCTAAATGTCAACAGCAGTAGATTATCCATCAGCAACACACAGCACAAGAAAGACAGGTTTTTATGCCACAGAGGGAAGTGTTACTAGCATACGGCAGATGGCACAGAGCTTTTGTTGCAATCGTATAAAGTAAATTGGGCAGGGACAAGGAGATGAGGCATCTCCAGTTCAGAGGGAGAGGGAGCCTGTGGCTAAGCAATGAAAGTAACTGGGGGAGATAGACAAGGAAATTAAGAATAGGCACCAGGGGCAGTAACACAGTTTGGGGACACCGTAGGGACAGCAGTTCTTATGAGCAAATATTGGGAACAAAAGTAAATGACAAGGAGAAGGGGGCATCTGGGTGCACTTGTAAATGGCAACTTGGGGTGCGAGCATGCAGGTCCCAGAGGGAGGGTGTGACTGCAGCATTATTGTAGGTTGGGTACAAACAAAGAGCATCTGAGGTACAGATGGAGAAGAGCAATTGGACGTTGGAGGTCATGGAGTAGTCATCTGTGAGATAGCGGGGGCACATTGGGGACATTTTTTGAACAATTAGAATTGAGGCAACAAAGTGAGTGGAAGTGTAGGAGCACTCAAAGACAGTAGTTGGGTTAGGGGCACCAAGATTGAGCATCTGAGAGAGCATGTGTGTCAAAGATGTAGAGGATGCTTTTGGCCCCTTAGAGGGAGCAATTACAAATGGATCAGAGGCATGGAGCTTCTGGAGCACAGACTGAATGATACATGTGCTGTTTGGAGAGCATCATAGAGGTTTGAGGAAATAGAAGACTGTGTCCCTTAAAAGTACTAATTAGGCTGGGGTCAATAGAGACTACGCACTAGGGCACAGGTGGGGTTGATTGGTGACATTTAATGGCGGCATAGATCTGTCTTGTCTCGTCAAATAGGGATAGAGAGTATATGGGCACTTGGGAAAGGCATTTCGGGAATGGACATAGAGAAGGGGCTTAGGCGGTGCCAAGTGAAGGAACACCTAAGTGCACTTAGTTTGGACAGTCATGGTGGGAAGCCAAGAAGAAATATGTGCAGAGAATAGGGACACATAGAGAGGCAACTGGAGTTGGAAAATAATGATGGGCCATCTGGTACACACAGAGCGTGAGATGAACTTGTGGCAGTTAGAGATGAAAGTTGGGCGAATGCAGGG
Source organism: Triturus cristatus (assembly GCF_964204655.1). Classification (NCBI taxonomy): domain Eukaryota; kingdom Metazoa; phylum Chordata; class Amphibia; order Caudata; family Salamandridae; genus Triturus; species Triturus cristatus. Next base: position 308,429,231 of record NC_140581.1, read on the forward strand.
AAGGGTGGCATATGGTCCACAAATGGGTAAGGGGTGTTAGAAGAAATATGAGATCACTGAAGCATGGTGGAATAGCCAGTGGTCTAATTTGTGGGATATGAATAGCCATCTAAGGAACATGGTGGTGAGCACCTGGGACCATAGGGGAGAAATTCTGGGGTATGGAAAAGTGCCTGCTATTGCACAAAAGAAGTGTGTACAGAGGGGTTGGTTTATTGGGCATAATGAGTACAGAGATAGTACGACAAACACAGATTGGTTGCATGCCTGAATGCACTTATATGAGAATATTGTTGTTGAGTGGACTGAGATGGGAGTGCCTGAGCTCAGACGTGTAGGCTACTCCAAGAGGGAAATTGGTGTTGGGTCATCCCAATGTGCATTTGGGCACAGCGTGAGAGACTGTATCTTAGAAGCACTTAAAGAAGGCATTTGGGTGCGGAGGCATGGAGAGCTGGCATCTGGAGAACAGAGTGACTAGGCCACTGTGGTACTTAGAAAAGGCATTTAGGAAAGGACAATGTAGATGGAGCTTCTGTAACACATAGGAAGGGTGGCCTTAGTGCACTGACAGATGATTGTGCCAGTCAGGAGCCAGAAAGAGTGGGTATCTGAAACACAGATGTGCCTTGAGGTACTTAAAGAAGGCAGGTATGCCAGTGATTGGGGTACTTGATGGGTCATGGAGAAGGAAACACAAGGAAAGGGGATGCCGAGGATATCAGGAGGAGGCATTAACACACATGGTCCCATTATCTCTGCACTCAATTCTTTGCTAAATAGATTTCCTCAAAGGGGAGTAGGAGTTTGTGGGATATGTCACTCCAATAGAATGCATGGAAACGTCTGCCCGGCACTTCTTTCCCAGCATATTGCTAAGAATATTTGTGTAAAACTACTTTCAGGCTGATATGTAAATCTCTGCAATATCTTTACTTTGTTTCTTGACTCAGACTCAACATTTTGAAACCACTACAAAATCAAATATGCAGTCACAAATAAATTGCAGTCTGCTTTAATGTAATCAATGCTATAACTGACTTTAAACATAGGCCATATGCTGCAAGAAAAAGACACCCTACAAGGTCTTTTTTAAGCCCAGTCTCCTTCCAATATCCCCACAGTTTATCAGGCAGATCTGCAGTTCCTGCCAGATCCTTGCTTGCTCCCCCACTGCTCCCAGTTCAACCTTACAAATTTCTATTTATCTGCTTAAGAACTTTTGATAATAGTATAGGTTGGATATTAGCATACTTTGGGCCCTCAATAAGCCTGGAAGATGGGCAGTTTAGTTCTAGAAAAATGCCTTATTGTTGTTTAGTATTTGTAAGGTAAAGTGAATTGTGAAAATAAACTCTTCTTGCAACAGAATTATGATGCTCCACACCAGAAGAAAAAAGTTTTTTTGTTTTTTTGTATCTATTAGGTCATGTATTATAAATAGTAAAGATGAAAAACATACGTTGCTTCCATTAGGAACCATTAATATGAACCCTACAAAATGCGCATTCTGGAAGCGTTAATGTAAAAGTATACAGTAGTTAATAAAATAATGCAATCGGTTTGTTTACTAAAGAAGCCACAGTGAGGACATATAGCTGACTTAACCTCCTCAATTCCATATCCTCCAATATACAACCACACTTACAGATTGATTAAAGAAGATAGTTACATAGCACGGTGCCACGCTCATCCATTAACAGGCTTTCACCCCGGAGTGCCTTCCGCATCAAGTGGTAGTCCTGCAGTAGGGTGTGCCTTCCCAGCAAGATATGTTTGGTACAGTCCCCAGAAGTTCTTGGGGAGACTTCGGGGGGGGAGCAACTCACAATACAATTCCATCTGAGTATTGCAATACAACATGTCACGTGACCACTCTTGTATAGTAGGAGGTGGGCCTCGCATGCATTGCTAATCTGCGCTTAGCCACTAGTAAACCCATTTCAATCAGCCGTTAAATACTCTTTTTTATTCTCCTGATGGAGCCCAACAGTGCAACCATAAGGTCTGGGAGGATTGGCACCTCTGTAATATCGCTCAATGTCTGGAATGCCTTCCCCAGTATGTGGCAATGGTCGGGCAGCACCAAGCTATATGAATGGAATCCACCGGGAACTTCCTGCATCTCTCACACTCTGCAGTTTTCCGCAGCCCACATCGAAAAAACCTTTCTGGGGTATAGTCAACTCTATTTAAGAATTTAAAATGGATCAGTCTGTGCCGGCCATTTAAAGACACACGACGTGTAGCCTCACAGCAGATTCTCCAGACATCATCGTCAATATGACAACCTCGGTCCTTTTGCCACTCCAATCTAGAATTTGAGTAATAGTTCTGGACACCAGTTTGGTAGGTGTTTCCGCTTTTAAGATGATTGTGAGGGGGTAACCACAGGGGGCACTGCCATGTCTCCTCCCAAAATATCTTGCAACGCATGTCTCACCCTGTGATACTCAAACATCTCTAATGGGGTGGCCAATGAGCCCCCAGGTGCCACTTTATCCTATGTGCGGACTTTCCGCTCCTGAAAAAGGTCACCCGCCTTGTTAATATGCAAATCCTGTAGTGCCTTGAGGACTGCACGATCCCCGTAGATTTGGAGCCATGCACACCATCTCAGAGGAGTTAGTTGAGAATATAGTATGTTGCAATCTTGTCTTTTGACTAGGTCGTGCCAGGCATGCACTGTAGAATTAATGGAATCCATAATCCCTGTTCGGTGGTCAGGCTGCCGAAATAGGCTAGCTTGGAGAACCATAGGAATATTTAGAAATAAGAATAAGAACCTTGGCAATATCACCATTTTCATCAGCGATATGTGCCCCAATAGTGAAATGGACAGACGCACCCAACGTTCAACCCCTTCCTCTAACTTGGTGACTGCTCTTCCGTAGTTCTCTCTAAACACTGTCTCCGGGTCTGTGTGGATTTGTATTCCCAAATATCGTACCGGCTCTGTAGTCCATGCTAGGGGAAAGTCTAGTTCAAAATGTTTGGTGTAAGGTGTTAGCGGGAAAATGATGGACATGGTCCAATTAATTCTTAAGCCAGATAGTTCGCCAAAACGCACAACCTCCCTCAGCACCGGGGACAGGTTATCCTCCGGATTCCTAATGTAAAGCAGCGTGTCATCCGCTTATGAAGACACTAGTAAGTTGTAGTTAGGGATCCGGATCCCGCGGAATCCATGATATTTCCTAAGGGCACATGCAAGAGGTTCTGCTACTATCGCATATAGAAGTGGTGACAGCGGGCATCCCTACCTAGTGCCTCTAGATATTTTCACCGGAGCGTCGACCCTATCACCAATATGTATTCTAGCGGTAGGCAAATTGTATAGTACTGCTATGAGATTTAGAAAAACGCCACCCACCCCCATCCTTTCCAGTAGAATATGCAGAAACAGCCATTCAACCGAATCAAATGCTTTTTCAGTGTCTAAGAATACCGTGGTAGTCTTCATCTCTGAATTGACATGTTGAAGAGCACCAAAGAAAGTGCGCAAGTTGTATGTGGGGTTACGACCGAGGACAAACCCGGCCTGTTCCATACTAGCCAGAGTGGGGATCAAGGGAGCAAGGCGGTTTGCCAGAATTTTTGCGAAAATTTTGGTGTCCACATTTAGAAGTGACAGTGGGCGGTAAGAGGAGCACTCCTCTGGGGGCTAGCCAGGTTTGGGTATGGTTACTATCATAGCCTCTGTCATTGATGGAGGGAGTTCCCCTGATTCGCAAAGCTCTTCAAAAAGTGTCACTAAGTGTGGTATAAGGAGATCAGCAAATTCTTTATAAAAGGCCACCATAGGCCGTCCTGACCCGGGGCACTGCCAGATCGCATATGCCGTAAAGCCTCTCGCATTTCCCAGGCTTCCAATGGCTGCATCAGGTACTCGCGATGGTCATTAGTAAGCCATGGTAACTTTATGTGCTCTAAATAGTCCCGGATTGTGCTATTCTCTGCCAGAGGGTGCGAGTGGTAAAGAGTTTCATAGTACTGCTTAATTTGATTGGCGATCTCTTCGGGATCCACCAGCATCTTACCCTCGTCCGAACGGATAGCAGTAAACATTGAAGCCTCTCTCCTATTCTTCAGTAGCACCGCAAGAATCGCTCCCGGTCCTCCCCCTCCCCATAGCTTCTAGCAGTTGCATATTTCCCCATGTGCTGGACTTCGTTATCAGCGGTCTCCTGAAACTCCACAAATGTCTTTTGTAATTCATCGTCTCCCTCCCCTGCCCCATCGCGACACTGTGAAGCCTCCAATTCAGTAATACGTTTCTCCAGTATTTCTAGTTTACTCCTGATTGCTCGTAGCACCCCTGAGTGTTTATAGATAGCAGCATCTCTGATATAAACTTTGAATGCCTCCCAAACCGTGGAAAACCGTGGCACCAAGCCTATATTGTTCGCAAAGTAATCCTCAATTGCCAACGCCATCTCTGCCCTGAATGCAGTGTCAAGCAGTGAATATGGAGGGAATCTCCAAGTGAAGGGGGCAGGGCACTTCAGTGAGCTACGTACAGCCAGGAGGATGGGTGCATGGTCCGACAGGGTGCGAGGATGTATTCTGCATTCCCTAACGTCCGAGTACATTACACGCGACAGAAGCCATTAGTCTATTCTCGTATGTAGCCCATGAGGAGCGGAATAGTGTGTGAATCCCCCTTGCCTCGGGGACTTTGCCCTCCAAAGGTCCCCGAGGCAAAGGTCCACTAACTCTAATTGTAGTTGTATGTCCTTAAGAAATTTTTGTGAGGCCATAACGCAACGTTCAGGACCACCAGAGCGGGCAAGCGTTGGATCCAGAACACAATTAAAATCTCTTCCTACTAACAATAGCAGATCTGCATCAATACTGGAAGAGGCAAATAAGGCCCTGTAGAAGCGAGGATTATCGTAGTTAGGCCCGTAAACGTTGATTATCCTAATTTCTATCCCCTTCCCACTACACCTGGATATAGTGAACCTCCCCTCTACATCTACCGCTTCTGGGACAATTCTAATTCTTGATTTCGGATTCACCCATGTGAGTACCCGTCTGTTGTGGAAAGTAAGCCCAGAGGCATGAAACAAGCCCTGAAACACTTTTTGCATTAACATGGCGCTGTCACTAGGCAAATGAGTTTATTGAAATACGGCTATGTCAACCGAGTGGCGTTTGAGATATGCTATAACATTTCGCACTTTGCGGTGGTTATTAAGGCCTCGGACATTCCATGTTAAAAATCTAATTAGCTGACCTTCCTGATGCTTTGCCATTTAGGGTAACTGGTAGTTATAGTTAACAGTTTCAATGTTGTCCTGTCCGCCTTCAATAGATGTTGTGAGAAAACTAGTATATATATGCATTGTTTGCTTCTCAACTGTGGCTCCAACAAACAACAACCCATACAAACCCTCCCTCTCCCACGTTGCGTCAATCCCAACTGGACGCAATCGGTTCTCCCTCCCCCTCATAACACAAACAAAAATGGCATAGAGCCATCTAGTGGTTCACACACAGGGGCAGATGATGTTTTGAAGTACAAAACGCCATATCAATACTATAATGGCTGATTGCCTGCATGTCTCGAATAATCTGTTAGCTCTCGAATTGCCTTGTAGCACAAGGCCCGGGAAACACTATCTGTCGGAAACCCATTGCTCACCCAACATTCAGCAGTTCCACCATCTGGGTGCTGTCTATCCTGTAATATAGAGCTGGAGATAACTCCTATCTTCAGGAAGGTAACATGGTGTTCTTTGGTGATTAGCGCACAAGCTCCACTTATGGGAACACTAAAAATCAGGCCCCGTTGGGTCTGCGCCCTCAAAGCTCTAGCATCTATTAACCTCTGTTCAGGGATGCGCAAGTATGGATTACTATCGTCAAACAGAAGCTCAGTAGTACCTTCAACCTGGTGCACTACTCTCGCTGCAATGGGTTACTTAAGGCTCATCATTGCAACTCCCACACTTTTAACTTATCACCCTCAAGTCTTGTGCAATTTCAGTTTAACTCAAGAATGCCCCCCCTCTCAGCCCGGCCCTGATTTGGTGAGGGGGAGCCTCTGGGGGAGGTGAAAAAAAGGTGCTTGCAGCTGGCTTTTAATGGTACCTCCAATGCCTGCCGCTTCCTCCAAGGACTCCAAATAGAGTTCCTCCCATCTTGGTCAGCTTAACTCCTCATCCAATTGATGGACCCTTATCACTTCCTGGCAAGATGTCATAAAGCACCAGTTAGAAAGTGGATTAATTTATTTGTTAAGGGGGGTTGTGTCCCTTACCAACTTTATAAACACAATCTAATCGAGTCTCAACGTCCCAGTAAAATGAGTGTTAAGTGAAAGCAGAACCAACATAGTCAAGAAAACAGCAAATTATAATTCCAAACACATTTAGACACATAGAACAATAGGAAATAAGAAAAACGACACTAAGATAATCAAAATTGGATGAAGGAACCAGGAGATATGGCGATATGGAGTTTTAAAGTTTTAGGCCACAAAGCGCATAGAAAAAGTAGAGTGTGGTTGGAAAGCAACAATTTACAGAAGTTGAGTACACCAAGTCAGTTTTCTTGGTCAATGTTTTTACATTCAGACTTTGTCTCTGAACTGAAAATCAACATCTTCCAGCTTGGCAAGTTTAAACGCTGTGGCAGGCAATGGTCCCTCAGAGTCAGAAACATTCATGTAGAGCTCTCACTCACTTTCTCAGAAGTCAAATTCCTCCAGCGCAGGAAGGCTGGATTCTAAAGCTAAGTAGGACTCCATGGGGCTAGATGCCTTTACTGTGAGGGTCATTCAGGGCCTTTTTTGCAGTATGGCAAAAAGCTTTGAGCAGGACCAACCTGGTTTTCTTGTCCGCCTAAAGTGAGACCTTTCTGCGCTTGCGTCAGTGCCCTGTTCCAACACATCTTTCTACAACAACTGAGAAAATTCCTTCTGGTCAGTGCTTCAGTCCCTAACTTCTCAGGGCAGACTTCTAGGCACCATGGGGCAGATTTATGATAACTGGCGCATCCCTGCATATCAGCAGGGATGCGCCAGTTATTATGCGCCACAGCTGCGCCACCATGGATGCGCCGCATTTATAATGCGGCGCACCATGGGGCAAAAACGGCACAGATGCGTGACGCATCTGTGCCTTAAAAGTGGCGCATTGCTGGAGTTGCGTCGCAAGCGCGACGCAGCTCCAGCAATGTTCTGGGGGGCCCTATCTGTACAATGCTGTGTCAATCCTTACGCCTGCTTCAAGCAGGCGCAGGGTTTTGACGCAGCATGGGCCTAAAAGTGACTGAGTGAAATCTTGTAGATTTCACTCAGCCACTTTTAGGAGGCGTTCCTGCGCCGGAACGCCCCCACCTGCCCTGGAACGCCTACATGTGGCGCAGGGCTTTACAACGTGACGCATCTCCCAGATGCGTCACGTTGTAAATACCCCGCACCATGGCGCAATATTTGCGCCGCTGCTGCGTCACAAAAGTGACGCAACGGCGGCGCAAAAGTGGCGCAAGTGCAACATAAATCTGCCTCCATATCTCTAGCTGTCAAATGTCATGTTGTCCCACGTACACTAGGTTTAAACTGTTTCCTTTTAAATCTTACTTCTCCTTAATATCAAAAAGCACATTGCTTTTGAAATACCCTAAACCAATCATCCACACATATATCATGTACAACATTGATGGAGGACGAAACTACCTAATAACTTCAAGCTAGCCAGATAAATGCATTTAATTTTTATGGAAATATGTTTTTAGTTCACCACACAATTGATATACTTTAAAAAATTGGAAACACAACAAATTAAATGACTCTATTACCTTGTTTGAGAACTAATCTCAAATAGGTTCACCTGCTAATTGCTTACGTTTTCAAGGGAATTTCAATGTGAGGTCAGGTGAAAGCAATACACCGTCATGTCTCAATTAGCTCCCGACTAGGAGTAGACATAACTTGTGTGATTTGCTGTAGCGTAGTGATGTGAAATTGCATTATACTTACGTGAGATTACTCAGAATTATGCGAAGAGAATATAACCCAGTATTTACCATTATTTTCTTAGCACAAAATATACCTATGTCTCGAAAATGAACTTGAGAATGCATTTTGCTCTAAGGTAATAGCGCTAAATGCAACAGAATACGAACAGCAGCAGCCAGCAGCTGCTCGCGATCGCTAACTTCAATGTTCCTTTGCTCCTGCGGTACGATTTATGGGGTAAATTACTCTTAATTATGCAAACTGGTGTAATCACAAACTTTTGCCTAATTTCATCAAAAGAGTTGATTCCAAACTATATGATTCCGGCTGTATGATGGGTTCTGCTCATTTAGTACTCCTGGATTTTGTGCTTTTTGATCACCCAGTTCAGAACTTTTTACCGTGGATGAGCCCTTGCAACTGGTGTCTCATCCAGGGCAATCACATAGTAAATGGACTGCGTATATTTACCACCAGTGACTGCCTTTTAAAATAAGGTTGCTGGGATGCAGCTAGTGAGTGACACTAGACTGGTTATGAAATGAAATGAAATGAAAGGGGACAAGTGAACATGCGTGTACATGCTTGCACATATGTGTAATAGCTGTACATGTGAGACTATTGTTGTGCACAGCCTGTTAACTGCGCAAAGGTAGACTGGCACAGAAGGATCTCAAAGATCGCAAAGACTCTTCTGCAGTTACCCCTTCCTCTACCCCCTACTCCCTCACCTACGTCACTCTACCTCACCCATCCCCCATGCCTTTTCGCCACACCCATACACTAGCACCAACTACATTATGGAACACACAGGACTACATACCTACACTATTATATACCCCTCAACCTTTAAAAAAAGCAGCCAAACGCTTTAAACACAACATTTTGAAATCACATCCAGAAGCACTAATCTCAGATCCCTACTTCTCAACAAATAAAGGTTACACTACCACTGATTGTATCTTCTACACTAAGCGAAGGGCCCAATGGAGGAAAGCCTTCCTAGCCCTGTTCTCGATCTCCTCCACCAGGACAACAGTGCACGCCCTTACTATCTCCATCATCCCATCCACAATATGCAAAGCCAATGCAACAGTCTCCATTTACCACAATGAGATCATCCTCATTCAATCTTCGGACTGTAGTCTAACCCTACTAGACAACATCGTTCCCCTCATTAGGGATAAAGTCTTGAGACTCCATCCCCCCCCCCACTTGATCCCATCCGCAATCAGCTTCCTGACCCACCGCATGCTTCCCCCTCAAGACACTCTGCACCTTTGACCCAACCGACATTTATATTCACCCTAGAGCCATCTGTCACCCCGGGAGATAATACACACCCACCCAAGCCCTACTCTATACTTATCACCTCTAACACCCCTTTGTCCTCACCCTCAGCTCACACCCAACCGTTCCACACCCTTTCAACGGGGAACAACCTTTACAACGCAACTTTTACAACGCACTACCATTACAACGCATTTTTTACAACGCATAATCCATTACAACGCATGATATTACAACGCAGGATACTACAACGCATTTTTAAAAACTACCTTTACAACGCATTCCATTACAACGCATACTACCATTACAACGCATACCATTACAACGCATAATATTACATTATACTATCCAACACTTACCCTACTGATGCACCCCCTGGAGTTAGAATAGTAATTTTTACCCCTATACTATCCAACACTTACACTATTGATGCACCCCCTGGAGTTAGAATAGTAATTTTTACCCCTATACTATCCAACACTTACACTACTGATGCACCCCCTGGAGTTAGAATAGTAATTTTTACCCCTATACTATCCAACACTTACCCTACTGATGCACCCCCTGGAGTTAGAATAGTAATTTTTACCCCTATACTATCCAACACTTACCCTACTGATGCACCCCCTGGAGTTAGAATAGTAATTTTTACCCCTATACTATCCAACACTTACCCTACTGATGCACCCCCTGGAGTTAGAATAGTAATTTTTACCCCTATACTATCCAACACTTACCCTACTGATGCACCCCCTGGAGTTAGAATAGTAATTTTTACCCCTATACTATCCAACACTTACCCTACTGATGCACCCCCTGGAGTTAGAATAGTAATTTTTACCCCTATACTATCCAACACTTTCCCTACTGTTGCACCCCCTGGAGTTAGAATAGTAATTTTTACCCCTACACTATCCAACACTTACCCTACTGTTGCACCCCCTGGAGTTAGAATAGTAATTTTTACCCCTACACTATCCAACACTTACCCTACTGTTGCACCCCCTGGAGTTAGAATAGTAATTTTTACCCCTATACTATCTAATACTTACCTTAAATGTAATTTAATATTATGCGTTGTAATGGTATGCGTTGTAAAGGTAGTATGCGTTGTAATGGTAGTGCGTTGTAAAGGTATTTTTTAAAAATGCGTTGTAGTGTCATGCGTTGTAATGTCATGCGTTGTAATGGATTATGCGTTGTAAAAAATGCGTTGTAAGTGCATGCGTTGTAATAGTGTGCGTTGTAACGTCATACATCCCTTTCAACTACCGCTATTATACCGCCCCTATCCCAGGACAACCCCCCGGACAGCCCGCAGTGCAATTTCCCAGCCCACAATCTCCCACCTAACCTCATACAAGACACAAGCACTCCCCCCCACACTTGCCTATCACTAAATATGACTCCACCCACACCAGACCCTAGACTTGATGAGATAATATTATCACTTCAACAAATCAAAGAAGACCTTCAAGCTATACGCGACCTGATTACCCTTCAACCAAGAACAAACTAGTTTTTAGTTTTTAGTTTTTTGGGGAAAATTTAAGCTGTCACCATATACATATACAGAAACAAATAGTACAGTGCACAGGTATTGTTTGCACCCAATGGACGGAGTGTCGCCGTATCAAATGACTCAGTGAATATCTTTCAATGTTCATGCGATCTTTGACCATTTCAATCAACAATATGTATAATCATTTATTCACCATACTCCAAACCAAAGAAATCCGTCTGCACACTAACATGAAAGTAAACTTAACTAAAATGATGGGAAAAAAAAAATCAATAACTACCAGGAGTCTACGTGGTTCAACTGCATGAAAGGAGTTAAGTGTCGACAATATAGTGGTGGTGGGGGGGCCCAGGGAGTAGGTCAATCCTGTCCACTGCTCAGAGCAAGTAGCACAAAGCATTCAGGGCATCCTCCATGTGTGTACCTACTCTGCAGTCTCCGTCCCGTTCCCCTGGGGGTCCTGGTCCAATCCATGATGTGCTTCCCATGATCTAGCGATATCACCCTATGGCTCAGTGTACGGCTTACGCCGTTTGGTGATCTTATCCTCAGAAATTAGCACCCGTTCCTCCGCACGGCCCCAACAAGTAACATCCGCTTCCCATGAGGTAACCAGAGGCGGAGTCTTAGCTTTCCAGTGGATCGCAATCCTCCTCTTGGCCAGGAAGAAGGCCAGATCTACAAACCTGTGCCCCAATTTATGGGACTTTGGTCTCAGAAAGAGGCCCAAAAGACAGACTTCCGGGTTGCACGGCAAAGTGCGGGCCAGTACTTTATTAACCAGAGCTCCAATCTTGATCAAATAATGAGAGAGCATCGGACAGGACCAAATCATATGATCAAAGTCCGCATTCCCCAATAAACACCTAGCACAGGCCTGATCATCCCTATTGTAAACCATGTTCAACCGATGCGGTGTGAGGTAGGTTCTATGGAGGACATTGAACTGAAGGGCCTTAAAGGCCGTATTCCTTGAGACCTTTATCAGGCTCGCTAGGACTCTCCACCATTCCTTATCTGTCAATGGTCGCGACAACAGTCCTTCCCATCTTTCCTGTAAATCCGGCAATGTCCTAGGCGCCAGTTCTCTTATGGCTAGGTAAAGTCAGTGTATCAGGTGCCCCATGGAACCCAGAATCATCACCGCTTCCAGGGCCGGGTGTGTATCCGGCTCGCCAGTGGCAGCACCCCAAAGTTCCGACACCGCCCCTTGGAGCATATGGTAGTTTAAGAACTGGCCCATGATATGGTTCATGATATGTAAGAAAATCAACCAACGGAATCACTCCTTATCTCTGTAGCAGTCGCCCAGCGTACGTACTCCCGCCTCCTCCCAACCCTGCAAATGTTGCTGCGTAGGGGGGGGACCCAGCCCTGCCTGAGGAATGCCCACAAGCGGAAGGCCCGGGACATAAAGCTGTCTCTCCTGGAAGCAGGACTCACACCTGTCCCAGCACTTCACATCCACTGAAAGCAGCGTTCCTATACCTATTATCTTCAGGCGACGGTTAAGAAGCCTAGGAAGTAGCCTTATATACAATGCCCCAGCGGGAAGGGAGAGTGTAGTGAAATCTCGGCCATCCAACCATCTTACCAACCATTGTAGTTGGACCGCCAAAAGTACAGCTCGAAATCTGGGGCCCCTAAATCACCGTCCGTAAGCGGGAGGTGCAGGGTCTGCAGTGACACTCTATTATGGCCGCCATCCCATATGAGATCTCTGAGAAGCCCATCCAACGTCCTAAACCATGATTTCGGTATTAATACCGGGAGATTAACTAAATAATACAAGAGGCGGGGAGAACAATCATTTTCGATAATGCCAGCCGAGCCATGAGTGGCAACTTGAGGGTATGCCAGAAGGCCACCTGCGGGCCTAAAGCCCTCAGGGTACCTCCAAGGTTGCAATCGAACAAGTCCACCTGTGTATGGTAAATCTGTATCCCCAGATATTTAACAGATACAGGTGCCCATGTCAGGGTAGCCGGTAGGCTCAATGGCCGAGGCATGGTGTGGTGCGACGGGAGCACAAATGTTTTTTTCCCGTTCACCCGAAGGCTGGATAGAACTGCAAACTCATCCAGGATGTCTAGCACTTGACGGACTCCCGAAGTTCCGTTCTTGCAAGTAGATCAGCACATCATACGCGTAGAGCGAAATGATATGCGGAATCCCATCGAGCATCACCCCCAACCCCTCATACTCCCTCCGCATTCTCGCAACCAGATTCTCCATGGCAAGAGCGAAAATCAGCGGTGACAAGGGGCACCCCTGCCGGGTCCCCCTATAAATGGGGTAGGACACTGAGATCATGGTCCCCGTTCGCACACGTGCCATGGTGTTTCCATAAAGCAGTCGAATCCACTGCAACCATCCATCTCCCAGCTGCAAAACACCCATTACCACAAATAAGAAGTCCCAGCGCAAGGTGTCGAAAGCCTTTCCCAGATCAATCGCCACTACCATTGCGTTAGGATAATCTCGCAAGTCAGGATGAAACATAACATGATACAATCTCCTCAGATTGCTGGACGCGGAACTCGATGGGATAAAACCACTCTGGTCCGCATGCACCAGACGGCACATGTGGGTTAGGAGTATCAGGGCCAGTGCTTTACTTAACATTTTTAGATCAATATTTAACATGGAGAGCGGCCTAAATTCCGTTAATCTAGGATGAGCCAATTTAGATTTGGACGGTGGAATCACTAATGCCTCCCGAAGTGAGGGCGGCAGGCTCACATCGCGAAGTGCGGCGGCATACATATGTTCCAGCGGCAGGGCAAGAATGTTCACGTAGGCACTATAAAATTTGGCTGGGAGGCCATCCGGCTCAGGTGCTTTCCCTCTAGCCATTTCTCTAATAGCTGCCCTAATCTCGCCCGTCTTGATAGGTGAGGCCAACTAATCCCGGGCATCTTGGTCCAATTGTACCAGTTGTTGCTCGTCTAGATAGGCTTGTAGCTCCTCCCCTTGGGACGACCCTGGAGGACCATACAGGGTCTCATAGTATTTCTTGAAAGAGTCATTGATTAACCTCGGGAGGAGCCCAAGAAAAAACTAGTTGAACAAGAATCCAAGATCAACGTCCACAATACCCAATCAAAACTCTACCTACAACAGCCCGCACGCCCTCAGAAACAGCAGTCCCTAAGAATGAGTACAGTACCATACTCTAATGCCTCAACCCATCCTATACAAAGGAAAAATCCCCGATCGGATATAGATTTACTCTCCCTACTTCACTCCTATGATCGCCTGCAACATACCCCTAACACAACACAGTAAGACATACCTCCTACTCACTCACTAATTCAAACCATCCCCTCCAACCCTCACAGACTGTCAAAACACAATGCGAAAAACATTGTGGAAAACAACCTGACGCGTGTCCCTCTAACACAAGAGCCCAACCAATATTCCATCAAGCTGCAACTTAAATGTATACTGCTAAACTGTAGATCAGCGGTAAGACATGCTGCTGACATAGCGGACCTCGTCCTCACTCACGAACTTGACCAACTAATACTGACCGAAACATGGTTAAATGAATCATCCACACCCATCCTCGATATAATGGTGCCCCCAAACTATAACATCATCCGACTTGACAGAACTGACAGGCCTGGTGGCGGTATCGCCTGCATACATAGGACCTATCTCTCAGTGAACCGCGCCCGCTCACCGGTTCTATCTTCCTGTGAATACCTGTGCCTAGACATCACGAAGAATAACAAACCATTGTGCTCTTTGAACACAATGTACCTCCCCCCTGAGGACAACCTCACCTTCGTCGAACAGCTCATGGATATTGTATCTACTAATGCTGGACAACGAATAACACAAATATTCCTCGGAGACTTCAACCTCCACTGGAATGACCTTAATGATTCAGCAGTAACCAGCCTCAAAACATTCCTCTCAGAACTCAACTTCACCCAAATCTGTAACTGCCCCACACATGATAAAGGCTCAACTCTAGACTTAGTCATCTCCAAAACTGAAGCCACTCAGATAGAAACAATCCTCCCCTGTGACTGGTCTGACCACCACATCATCACCTTCTTCAGAAAGGAATCAGCAAAACCCCACTCTATCCAACCCATGGGACCCAAAATTTGGAAAAGAAACCTAAGAAACGTCAGTGCAAACCTAGTCACAAACTTCAACCCTAACATCCTGTTTCCCCCCGAAGATCTATCTGATGAGCAAGATCTGACCGACCACTACTTCTGTTCCATAAACAAGGTCCCAGACAAAGGCGCGCCCCTGCAATTGAAAAGAGCCTTTACATAAGACTCTAAACTATGGTACTATGGTAGACTTAATGAGGACCGAAGATCCCTTAGATTGATCGAACAACGCTGGAGGTCAACACCTTCTTCAGTCCATCTCAAATTGCTAAGAACCACAAGAAACTCATACTACAGAAGGATCAAACAAGCAAAAGCAATCTTTTTCAGTAACCAATTGGACCAAGCCAAGAACCGCCCCAAAAAACTATTTGAACTAATCAAAGCACAATCTAAGGCCATACCTCTCCCCCCCCCCAAGCTAACTCAGACACACTACCCAATTGCAAAGAATGTGCCTCCTTCTTCATGCTGGAGACAGAAAACATAAAAGCGGATCTGCTCAAGGACTTAACAACCCATTCTGACATTCACATGGACACTTCAGCCACCCCTCCCGGGAGCCCAACCTATTTGCTCCCCTAAGTTTTGCCTCAAGAAAAACGCCTCCTGGTCCTCCTTCACCACATACTGTGAAGAAGCGATATCAAAAATACTCACTTCTCTGAACCCCTCCAACCACTTCACAGACCCGTTTCCCGCAAACCACATAAAAGACTTCCTTCCACTACTATTGCTTTTATGGACCAAGATTTTAAATACCTCTCTCCTGCAAGGAATCATCCCAGATATCCTTAAATCTGGGCAGGTATCTCCCATCTTCAAGAGGCCAACATCCGACCCAGGGGACTTAAATAACTACCGCTCAATATCCAACATCCCTACACTGGCCAAATGATTAGAAAAATGCGCTCACACACAGCTTAGCAAACACATTGACCATTTCAAATTGCTTAATCAATACCACCCGGCTTCCGTACAGGGCACAGTACAGAAACAGCCATTACTCACATTATATATGACGCTCTAAAAATCCTTGATCAAAATTAAGCTTGTCTGCTAATCCTACTTTACCTATCCTCAGCTTTTGAAACCGTCAAGCATGACAACTTACTAAATCTCCTGAAGCACAGAATGAGACTATCTGGATCAGGTCTAAACTGGTTCTCTTTATTCCTACAAAATAGATCAGAAAGATTCATGGTTAAGCAATCTTTGTCTAACCCCGTCCCAGTCACGCTAGGAGTTCCACAAGGATTGTCCCTCTCTCCTACACTCTTCAACGTATTCATGAAACCACTCACCGACATCCTCAGCTCCTCTAATGTCCAATACCACATGGATGCTGATGATACACAAATATACTTAAAAAATCCCTTCTCTAGAGGACATAAAATCTCTCAATGTAATGCTACAAAAACTCATACCTGGCTTTCTGAAAACCATCTGAAACTAAACACTCCTTATTGCATCCCCCAACCAATCGACAATCATTTTGGACTGGATGAAACACCTCACAGCACGCAACTGCCAACCTCTTATTATCGATTCAGCGATAAAAATCTCAACATGCAGAAACACATCAGCAGCGCAAGAAAAGGAGCACATTTTCAAATGAACACCCTAAGAAGACTAAAACCCTTCCTACCCGTAAATGACTTCAAACTTGCAGTTCAAGCTCTAGTACTCCCTAGAATTGAACATGGGAGTGCTGACCTTTGCGGATCGACGATGGCACCCTAAGAGACTCAATCAACTCAGCTGCTAGACTCATCATGGGCTCCAAAAGAAACTGCCACATCTCCTTAGAGCCCTCAACTGGCTACCCTTCGAAGCCAGAGTTCAACAAAAAATCGCCTGCATGACGCACAAGGCCATACAAGGCCATCACAATACTCCGACCTACCTGCCACAGAAATTGGTACTTTTATGTGGCAACAGATCCTCCAGAATCGCCAGTAACCTTCTACTGAAACCAAAACGTTTCTCCAAGATGAAAACATACAACCAAGCCTTCTCTGGGATTGCTCCCAGGATCTGGAACTCTCCGCCTCCTGAAACCAGACTGAATCCCTCTATTATATAGTTAAAAAAAGAAGTGAAATCTATTCTCTTATTCAAATTCACATTAACCATAGGTACGAATTAAAATTATTATATGATATGCTCTGAACATAACTATTTCTTGTAATTCTGGTATTGTTTACTATAACTGCTTGTAAAGTGCTCTGATACCCGCAAGGGTCTTGTCCGCGCTATAGAAAACCTTCAAAATAAATAAAAAATAATAAATAAGGGGCTATGCAGAGTGGTGGTATGGGCACTTATCGGTAAAGTCAGTAAGATTTACCGTGTTTTGTCTGCAGTGACACCTTATTTTACACACAGGGGGAAATCTGCCTCAGATTGCAGTCTCACTTTCCTTTGGCCTGCAATGTCCAGCGAGATATCAATGTGGGGAGGAAATTGTGCGCCTTGTTCAAATATGAAAGGCCCAAGAAGATATATGTAGATCTTATGGGTCTTATTTCATATTTCTTATGGGTCATATTTCTCTGGATCAGCTCAGCATCAGAGCCCAGACCTTTTGTCATCCTGCTGGGCCATGGAAATTGCATTGCTCCCCAGAAGAGGGAATAAAGGTCTCCCCACACATAGGGAACAATTACTAGCACCTTACTCATCTCCGAAGGAGGAATGGGTGAAGATAAAAATTAGCGTTGCACCTGTGCCCATGCTCACCGAACAAAGTGGAATTTCGAGACAACTGGCACCAACACAGGAGGGGGCTCCTCTTTGACGTTTTGTGGTAAAGTCTCTATTATTGATGCTAGCGCGGTGGAGAAGGTGAGGTCGCCCGAGGAGATTTGACCAGTAACGTCTGGATTGCCGATCTTTTTGAACTGCCACAGCATGCAGTGTTGGAAGGTTAGGACAGGGGTGGAGGAGTGATTTGATACCCTAGGATTGGCCAGAGGTGCCTGGCTTCTAAAACCTGCCACCCCATTTAAAAACTCTTGCGCAATGTAGAGCGCTTTTTGCTGATGCACTCTGTACACTGGACTGCAGTAGCAGACATGGACAACTGGAAGGACAAGCCCGCTAATGGCCTAAAGGACTAAGGAGTCTGCCCTCATCTGGTGCCACCAGTGCGTCTCTCCAAGGGCCAGGGTGTCTGCCCCCTTATACCCTCTGAGGGCTAGTTGGCAGACGACTTTGACATCTGTGCCCCAGTAGGAGGAGAGAAGTGCCAGAGACAAAGACCAGGAGGAAAGCTTGCGCAGGGAGCCGGTGGAACCAGCTCCCTGCAAAATACACCACTTTTGAGGCTCACCACCAGGAGTAAAACGAGCCCACATTCATGCAAAATGGCCCATTTGGGATGGAGAAATCTACATTTAGGGCTCTGCAACCTTTGACCTGTAGCGAGTGACAGAGGGCGTGGGGCCAAGCTTCTGGGGTCGATTGAAGGGTTTATTAATATTTAGGGAGTCTAGGGAGAGACACATACAGCCCATCCCCAGTGCTCGAGAGTCCTGGAATCCCAACTTCCGTGCTGGTTCCTCTACAGGGGTGCTCTATGCCCCATCTACGGGCCCCACGAAGAAAGGTGAAGGGGGAGCCCCATAGCACCCTCTCCAGCAAGAGAAGAAAGAGCCCTGAACCCCATCTCTGGACCTTGAATGCTGCAAATGGGGAAAGCCATTGCGACCACCCAAGAGAAAGGAAAGGGAACCAAAACCCCATTTCAAGGCCCCCGACTGTGGCAACGGCTCTCCCACACCCCCTGCCCACAGGGAGTGGGATGGCCACCATGCACAAACCACCCTGGATGCATGGAGTGGGCAGGGGAGAACTCAAAGGCCGGCTCCTTGCCTGGCAGAGATGGATGCCGGACGGGCAGGGAACAAGCAGTGGCAGCCCTGGGTGGGATTTCTGTGCTGCCCCAATGTGGTAGCACATCAGGGTGCTCGAGGTGGACTGGACACCCCAGAGAAATAAAATAAACAAGCATTTGCAATGCAATAGGTCTCGCATTTACACGAGTTTAAGCAATTGGCAATGTAAATGACAATGCCTTTTATTTATGTTCAAAAAACAAAAATTGAACATTGGGAACATTGAGGTGGAGAGATAAAGGGGGGAGAGTATGGTGAGCTGGAAGTATGAAGAAAAAAGAGAGAGAAGAGAGAAAAAAAGACAAATGGTGAGGGGGAGAGAAAGAAATACAAAATCAGGACAGAGAACGTTGCAAAGTGATAAGTGGGAAAGAATTCAAGGAGAGAGCTGCAAAGATAAGAGGGGGAGAAGAGATATAAAGAAGCAGAGAGATGGAGTAGTGAAGGGGCGAAGAAAACACAACAGTGAAAAGACTGATGAGTGAAAACGCAGTGAGTGCAGGGGAAGAAGAAGCAGAAAGGGAGAGGGAGTGTTTAAAGAGAGGAAAGTGGGAAACAAAAGGAGGAGATAAGTTCATAAAGTATGAAGAAAAGCTGGACAGAAGGTGTCAGGAGTTCCCTGGTCTGCAATAACAGGAAGAGGGCGGATATGGCCTCACATACAAATTAGTCAATTAATTTTTACAGAGATGTATCGATCCCAGAGATGTTACATTTGTCACTTCAGCACGTTGTCTAAGTGCTGCTGTGGTCCTGCAATCTGGGGACTTGTTTGAAGCTGCTAGGGCTGGAGGAGGTAATCCTACAGTTCCTAGCTGAGGTGCTCAGTCTGCGATGATGGAAGGGATACCTGTTGACATTTTTTTATCTAAGGATAGTATGGGAGGATGTGTGCCAATGGTGCATTCTCCTCCAGTTTTGGCACTTCAATCAAAAGCGGTCGTTTTTTTCAGTTCTAAATCAAATCCTAGGCCTGCCACATCCAGAGACAAAACAAGACTCCTTTACTTCCTTAAAGTTTTTTGTAAACCTGTGGAACCTAAGATGCTCTGAGCAATTGAAAGTTCCATGGGGAATGCTGTACATGTGCAAATGTCAGGGCCCATTATGATGGGCAGTCATTTGCTGAGTGTGTGCATGTTTATTTTGGACAGGATATGTCACTCACATTACTGGTCCGAAATCATTAACTCGGTCAGTGCTAGAATACACAGCTGGAAGTACATTTTAGTACCGAAACTGCCGAAAGCATGATAAAAAAAATGCATGTAAAAGGCCTGCCATAAACACTTCAGGAACATTACAATCGTATCCAAGTTGCCTCCGAAAAATTGGTAAAGGGGGTCATTTCCGATATTTATATCATTACGTGAGATTCTCACTCAAAGCGTCTCGTGTTATGCATTTAAGTGCCACACATTAGTACCCTGAAAACATGTAAATGTCACACGTTAGCAAAGTGAAAACTTGGTAGTTATGCGTGGATGAAAAGGTACCTTTGTCATTCCAACTCCCACGACGAACACCCTCTTGCCTTCTGCTAGAGCCATGGCTGCGTTAGACGTAAACGGGCTTGTTGAAGAACAAGCAGGAAGTGGGATAAGGGAGGGGGTGGCACATGGCGTGTACATTTTGCGGGCGCTTTTATGTTCGCAGTGGCCGCGCGGCTCACTGAGAATATCAAAGCGCCCGCGAAATGTACACGCAGGCTGCCAAATGGTGCGTGCGCATGGCGCACATGCACTGTATTTGGAGGCCTGAAAGCACTCGTTTGCACTTCCAGATCCCCCATTTACAGCGCTAAAGCGCTGTCTCAGGCGAGACCTAAAAAAGGAAAAAGAAGCGTCATAAAGCAAGGCCGCACAGCTGTAGCAAGAGGAAGCGTCAGAAGCCGCTAATAAAATATTAATTGCTCCTCGACTGGAGTCGACCGGAGTGTCCTATAATGCCTCAAGAGAGACTTATTTGCATATTTCTCTTGCCTTTCGATGGCTCCAGATGGCAGGGACAGCACCAATGAATTAATGAAGTAATGTAAGGAGGGTGTGAGGCTGTAGAAGTTACAGAAGCCCCCAGAAGTACATTTTTGAATCTGACCCTATGTTTGCTTGTTCAAAGAAATTATGACGTCTCAGTATTGGCATCTTCATTTTGCGTACTCCCAAGGCTGAAACCTTTGCTCTGTAGCTGGGTGTGTAGTTCTCTCTAGTGGATGATATGCTTTATTAATCATGTATACTTATAGTGGCTTTTGATCAATGGTAAAAGGTTTAATTATTGGTTATTATTGAATATATCGAGTGATGGTGGTTTTCTCTTTTAATATGGTGGCCCGTGGCCTATTCAAAGTGATACCCCCCTATATTGTGATGTGCTACCTAATATGGCTGAGGTATACTGTGATTTTGGGCATCAAGACCATTTAGCAGTCAAATGTGATTTGAGAGTGCCACCAAGATATTTTTTACCTTCCTTATTTATATATTTGTAATTGAATGCATAATTAATAGTGCATGTGTAATACATCTACTTTTACTTTTCTAAAGAAAATGCACCAACATGACAATGATTTATTCAGTGTTATTATTCTGTGCCAGCGAATGGTGCTCACTAGCCCACACAACCTCCCCTGAGTAGACCTTGGACTGCTCTGCTTCGCTACCCTGAGAGAGACAAGTGCTACAATGAGGTGCTTAGTTCCCAGTAAGTGGAAATTGTGAACCTATTACTTGTGCAGGCCTTACATCTTGCACAACTAATAACCCAATTTCCTAAAATTCCCTTGTAGTATTTGTGAGTGACCAAGTGTGGTGCCTGACTTACTCAAGACTTGGCTGGAATAGATTTGAGGCTCTTAAGGCTGTAACACTACTGTGGTGGGTGAGGTTGTAACTTTGATGAATGTCAATTGACTTAGCTTTTTGTATTTGTATATCCCTACCTATGCTCCTCTTTCGTTTTCCCTTTGTAGTGGATATCAACCACTTTCTAGCCTTTCCCCCTTTCCATTCCTGTATTTACTCTAAAGTATGTATATCTAAGTGTGCACACTTCTCAGCACTTGTGGTGCCAAACTCCATACACAAGATGTAGGACAGCCGTAGACGGCATTCTCTGTCTCCACTTTAATGGATTGCATTGGAGCAGTACAATAGGAGATCTCAAAAATCCATTCTGTTTACACTACTTAATTTTGGAGTTATTTCTAAAGTGTAAAAACTACTTGCGGATTATTGATGAATACCCACAATTTGAACGTTCATGGCTGTTCAATCTTTTCATTTTGACTGATCAGAAACAGCTAAAACTCCGCCTCTAACTTTATATTTATGAATGCGAAAATGTAACCTTACTGGTAGATTTTCCATATTTACCAATCCCAATTTAAAGGTTTAAAACACTATTATTCAGTGATTCAGATCTAAGACTTTACCCTCCAAAATGTTAGGCGTTTTTTGCGCAGCTAAATTAGACTTAGATTTACAAAGAGTTTTAAGAATTAGGCACAAGGCAATAGCAGTAAGGCAAAATTATAGGGAGAGTGAGCTGAAAAGATAACAGTCTACGCACACATAGATGAAGTGCTTCTTGTACGCAAACAAAAACAATGACACAAACTATGACATTAAAGGCCATTACAAGGTGGCTCATCTCCAAGTAAACAAGACACCATGAAAGGACCTTTGTGACAATGTTTTCCACAGAGGCCCCGTAATTGGAATTCATTACATTCGAGTTGCATGTATTTCTTAATAAGAAGTTAAATGCAGCAAACATGGCGAAAACACATCTAATTTGTTAAAATAATTGATACAACTGTTCATGCAGAATTCATCTCTGCTGCCCGCAGCATGCATCTATTATCCAAATTAGCCTTCCTGGCAAACTTGATGAAAGAATTACATTTCACTTACATTGCCGTCCGCAGGGGCCGGAAGCATGGGCTCTCAATATGAAACTGTTTGTTTCATTAATAATGCTGTAAATTCCCCTAACGACTAATGTGCTGGTGGTTTGCATTGTAAACATTCTCCAGATACAAATGAGAATTAATTGAGGGTTAAGAGATACTCTCAACAGTTTGATTTCTGGTGATCTCCGTGGGATCCTGATGGCTAATGTTAGGATTCCAAATGTGTTGACACAATAGTGAATTTAGAGAGAGGCTGGCGATTCAGTGTTTTCTCAATTTTCCGTATATATAAAAAATCTACCTATCCACATTATTTAAAAATGCACGTAAATTAAATTTGGCATTGTGTATTATGCTATCCATATTTTCTGTTTGCTAATCTCCAAGTTCATGCGCTGTAGCACATTTTCAATCTATGCGCCCTATCATGGGAAGCTTGACAGTCCAACAGTGGAGGGTGATGCTTATTGATCATTGAGTGAGCTTTATAGAAATAATATGTAGCATGTTGTATCAATGTTTAATTTAGAAATTAGTCCACCCCCTACTGGAGAATATGTTGTGAGCAATAATTTCATATCAATATTATCATGCTGTATGAATCTACATTCATTAAGTTGGAAAAGTGTGGTGGCCTGAGAACATGTTTCCACCAGCAAGTTCGTCCCAGGTAGCGAAAAACCTTGGGATTAAGATCGACAATGGCCTCGCACTACGCTCGCAGGTAATCGGTCTCACAGGGACCTGCTTTGGCTTACTCCGGATGCTCCGCAAGTTCCTTCCCTTGTTATCGGAGGAACACAGGAAGATCACGGTGCAGGCGATGATAGGCTCGAGAATAGACTATTCCAACGTTCTCTATCTCGGCCTGCCAGAATACCTGCTTCAACGATTACAGGTTGTTCAGAATTCGGCAGCACGTGCTATTTTTGGACTATCTCGCCGTGCCAGAGCCTCGGGCCTTTTGGAGGCTCTGCACTGGCTTCCTGTCCGGAAGCGGATAGTTTTTAAATCTCTCACCCTGGCACACAAAGCCTTGCACACATCTGGAGCAAAATATCTTCAGAAAAGGCTGTCTTTTTATCGTCCTGCCAGATCGCTTAGGTCTGAAGCCTTGTTTTTTGCGGTAGTGCCCCGCGTGAAGAGAGCTCGCATTGGTGGCCGCTCCTTTAAATTTTTAGCGCCTCAGCTGTGGAATAAATTGCCTGTGTCCCTGCGCAGCACTACCAACCTGTTGGCCTTTAGGAAGGGGCTTAAAACTTGGCTTTTCACTTCTTAGTTTCAGGTCCTATCAGGTCTCTTCTCTTTCTGTTTCTGTTCATTTTTTCTGTTGTGTTTTGCGATTAGCGTGCAATTTAAAGCGTCGGGACACTCTTTCGAGTAGCCGCACGCTATACAAAAACCTGTTTAACATAACATAACATAACATTAAGTTTTGTAGTCTTTCTACTCGATAGCTGAACCTTTGTTCTCAAAGTGATCAGGTAATTACAAACTTAAGTCCCACATGACCCGAGGTCATGTATCTCAAAGAAGGACAGCCCTCAGTGATGTAAAACCACTACTTATCACATGGTTTTGTTTTTTTGTTTCTTAGCCATGGCAAAAATTGATTGTACATATCAGTGCGATACTGATAAAGGTATTTAAATCAGTTTATAAAAAACTGTCTGACAAAACAAGTCAGACTTTTAAAATTGTTCTACCCATTACATGGCCTGAAGAGGAAAAACCTTAATCACAGACAGAAAATGCAATACCCTTCAACCATGTCAGAAAGTTATATGTCAAATTAGCACTAATCAGTAATCTCTGACTGATAAATCGAAGAAGGTTTTGGCTGATGGCAGTTTTGTGTGAGCGTATCTAGTGTATGTTTAATACTTGTCATGTGCTGCTGGTGCTGTGCTGTTTATGCATGCTTCAGTTTTTATGAGTGGGCTGAAGAGCCTGAAGGACACATTTCAGAGAGGGAAAGTGGATAGATAGTGTCATCAAGAGAGACAAGCGTAGATGAGGAGAGCCGTTTTGCATTAGTGACCGTAGTGCCATCCAATGTCGGATGGTATTGAAGCAATATAGGATTTGTGACTTGATGTGGGGTATAAAAATAGGAAAGGAGAAGAACATGTGGGTATCATAAGTGCAAGAGATATAGGTGTATGAGAACCCAGCTGAGATAATCTCACAGAGGGCAATGCTGTAGACTAAGACACTAAAAGGGCCAAAGACAAAGCCTGTGGGATGTACAGCGAATGTGGGGTGGGTGTTTATGTAATGCAGTTCCAGGTGACTCATTAAGAGCAGTTGTATATTAAGATGTGTGTAGAGTGGAGAGAATAGCAGGAGAGCAACATTATTGAAGATGGAAGACAGGTTTAATATAAAGATAGAAGAACATTGATTTTGATGAGTAGGCATGAAAATGATGGATAAGAGGGCTATTTCAGAGCGGGGAGAACAGAAAATTGCTCAGAGCTGATTCCCCTGTTTACCTCCTTGTGCCTGGTGGCTCCTCTAGTTTTTGCTTCTCAAGTTTCCTGTGCAGCCTTCCCTTTGTTGGTGGCTCTATGAATCCCAGCACCTGGTTGATAACTCACACCTGCCTCTCCTCCAAACCATGGTCGCCTCCCTTGAACTTCCAGATCTGTGTACTCTGTGAACACAGTGTGCAGTGTCTCACAACAGTCTTTACTGCTGAGGCTCTGCTACTACAGATGTTGCCTTGCTACTCGGTTTCAATTCTTGTTCCTTGATGCTGTGTGCCTCGGTATCCCTTATTTCTTAATCCCTATTTATTGTTTTTTTTCTTTGATTTACCTATTTTCTGTTACTTGATTTTACTCCTTATGCTTCCTTTATACAACCGTGTTTCTAGTTATGTCTGCACACGCTGTGTCCTGCCCTTGGTATGCAGATTTGAAGTCTTGCAACCTTGTGTCCTTTGTTGGTATTCATAGTCCCAGTACTGTCCTTGTTGGTTTGTAGTCTGCTTTCATGGCTTTCCATGTTCCTATATCTGCAGACTTTGTGTCCAGTCTTGTCCATATTCTTAGAATTCGGTATTGCTTTTGCACGAGACCGGTGCCTGTTTTCATTTATTCTTGCTCTATTGCCTTTTCTCCTCTCTTGTGGTTGTGTTGATGTCTACATTATTCTTTCTCAGGATGCCTACGAGATTGTGAAGCTTGGGACTTCTTGTACAGAGACTCCCCCAGCACCCTTCTTCCATAAGAGCTAATGGATGACTTGCCAGACCGTGTAAGTAAGAATAACTTCTCCTTGCCTTTAGTACGATCTTTTCCACTCACAAAGACATCACTTTACAAGGAGAATACGAAACATAATTTATTGTACAGCATTTATAATAGCTTTGCTATTATTCTTTTGTTTGTACTTTCACATTTCCTTCTTATTGTTTGTTGTTTAGTATATGCATTGACTGTATGTGTGTGTCAGTTCAGATCCAATGCACAGTTCACAACTTCTTTCTTGTTCTTCTTCCAGCCCATACCTCCTGTCTTCTCCTTCTTCCTGACTTTCAGGTGCTGTCTTCTGTACACTAAACTGCTTCTCTGGAACTCATTTGTTATTAAAGGGGACACTCTCTCCTTGTTTGTTAGTTTAGTCTAAATATGACTTATGAAGTAACAAACCTGCACTGCCTCAACTTTGCTAAGGATAAGGCTGGGAGGCTGGGCCATAAACTGAACAAAACATATTTAATTAATAATTTCAATGTTTATAGAAACAGATGAAAAAAGTGTAGACACCCTGCATGGACCTTTTGACAATCTATTTCTTCAAAGCGAATAGGCACTAAAAATTGTACAAAGCAACTTCAGCATAACTCTTCAGACACAGTAGACTGTTAAGAAACCTAATTTAGTTTGAAAATTAAGAAAATGATTTGAAAACATCTTGCATTTCCCTCAACCCTCCCATACTGAACACTTCTCTCTTCATATTCCTCTATTATTTATTTTTTGGATCCACTCTGAAGTGTTTGAGGCATCTTCTGATCTCTGATATTTAGTTAGGAATGTTCCGTCTGAAAAATCAGTTCAATTACATTTTGAGCTGCACTGGACAGTTTCATATTTGAACCCACACAACTAAGCAATGCCATCCTTATATCTTTCAATCAAGTGCAAAATGTATTATTTAAAGAATCTCTTCCATATAGGTACTTAGCTCCCGAAAATGCCTGAATACATTCTTAACCTTTTGACTACTATGGACCCCACTGAATTTTTACTGTAATCCAGGGGCCCCCACTGAATCATTACTGAAAGACAGCGACTCCAGCCTAATCAATTTATACACTTTGACCCTCAAAACAATATGAAATAGTACTGAAACAAGTATTCATCAAAGAAATACACAAATGATAAAATATTTAATTTGCAATAAAGAAAAATCGAATTCTTATTGGGAAGTTGAAGCTTTCCTAAATTTGTTTTTTAATTTTGAAAAACAAAGTGATATGCTCGATGCTACCTTATCACAATGTATTTTTTGATCTTAATGCATGCTGTTTGTCAGTGTCATTTTCCGTCACCCATTGTCCATAGTATATACTGTTTGTTGTACTTGCGATACTCTCAAGAATCAAGTTGAGCATACCAACTTAATTTTAGAATTTTCAGAATGTTGTTTACATTTTACGCTTTGATCCTTTATTTATATATTCTTTAATAATCACCTAATCTGCTAATATAATTTAATCTTCTGAACAATAGTGGCTCCCCTCGGTAGGAATGGCAGACTTCAGGGGTCAACGGAGCACAGGTTATGAACAGCTGATCTAAACAGTTCAGCAATTTTATGATGAAGTGATGTGGTGGCCCTCCAGCTGGTGGGCACATTATCATGGTGTTTACTTTCAACCACAGACAGGGCCGGACTGGCCATAGCGGGCACCAGGCGTTTCCCCAGTAGGCCGCTAGGTTGGGGGCCAGTTTTGAGCCCCTGGGGGCCATTTTTGTTACAGGGGGTCAGCAATATCGGCCCCTGTAACAAAATCGGCCGAAACCGGCCCTCGCAAACTGCTCGGCTGCACTCCCCCTCACAACAGGGGGGTCGGCTGAGCAGTTTGCCAGGTCCGGTTTCTGTTCCCAGTCCGGCCCTGACCACGGATCATGTGTGTTATGTTTTCTAGATTTCTCTAGAAGAGTATCTCCAACCAGTTGACCATGAGCTAACAGTAGCTCACAGACACCTTCAGAGTTGCACACAGCCTTGAGTTTATTTTTAAATAAGCCAAGGCCACATTTTCCTTTCAAAGTTACTGGAAGTCTGTGTTTATTTATTTTTACATTATTATCTTCAGGCTGACGATAACAAAGTCTAAAAAGCATTTGCAATGCAATAGGTCTCGCATTACTGAATGTATGAGCTATTGGTGTGGGGTTCTTATCAGCAATGCCATTAGCTCAAACTTTAATAATGCGAGACCTATTGCATTGCAAATGCTTTTTGTAATACATTTCAAGTTTTCAGATGGTTCTCTTATGTGTTGTGAGTTCATGTCTAAACTCCAGGTGAATAGGCCGTCAAATGGTAATGCACAACTTTACCATATTTTGAACTCTTGAAAACAAGTTGTGCAGTAGAGTATCTTAGACTTCTTCCGTTTAGAGTTATTTGACAATAAAAGTACATTGAACTTAGTAAGTATTGCAAATGTCTCTATTTGCACTCCAGATGTCGGATTTGAGCCCCAGGCTCGAATCACAATCCCCTGTCTTTATGGCCTCACCGACGTTGGTCTGTGCTTTCGTTTTCGCATCTTCTGCACATCCATTCACTTGAAAAATTACAAAATAAGTGCATGTTTTGCTGACAGGAGGGCTGGAAAACACAATAAATCAATTATTGTCCAGTGTTTCTGCTGTCTGCAGTCCATGCACTAACTCGGAAATTTTCGAGTTAATGCATGCGCTGAAGACACGAACAAAACAGCATCATGGTGCGGTCACTGAGTCCATTTACACATCTGTCTTTCTTCAAAGTAACCTTTAGCCATTTAATAACATTCGTATTGTTCTTCTGATGCTTCTTGATTTCTTTTATGTTTAAATTAACAACATGCTGCCCCTGTCCAGCACATTGCCACCTCACAGCACTAGCAGTTCCTGCGTCCTGATCACCATTAAATGCTTACTGCAGCATCAGAGAAAAAGCATTCAGTGATTCACCACAATTGTGCAAGATGTTTGTCCACAGCATGGAGAGAACACTCACCCCAGCTGTGAACAATGTGGGAACTTGGACACCACAGTGCTTAGGAAAACAAGGAATCCCCCATCTGGAGAATATGGTTAGCACTGGAAAAATTTGCATTAGGCGGTAATGAAGTTCCCACCTTTGGAAGGTGTTCTAATATCTTTTTTATTTAGCGATTACTTCAGAGGCAGTATTCATGGATGCAGGAAAACAGTGTGGGAGGAGAGATGCTAACACAAGACCCAATCGACTGAATCTTTTACCCAGAATACCGGCGTGGTACTGTAACCTACAATGACACCTGAAAGGGTGGTTGGAACTCTTCTGTAAAATGACAAATGTCAGTAACCTTCTCACAAGTCCAGAGAGAATTAGTAACCTGATTCAGAGTGTGGTGGTAACTGGAAACCCTACAATTCCTGGAGGAAATGCTAAACGTCATAGGAACATTACCACGGGGGCATGTTTTCCAGGGTATAATACTCCAAATTTAGAATTTGCTCCAGATATTGGAGAATTTTGCAGTTTTCACCGAACTCAGGCCATAATTGTGCAGAGTTGGAGTGTAGGTAATGGTTGTGTAAAATAAAGCTACCTCCAGAGGAGGTTGAGAACGGTGATCCCTACACAACGGGTTTCCTCCGCGGTAAGTGCGCTACCTCCAGGGATACCTACAGACTATCCTGAGAGTGATGGGTCAGGACGGGTGGGTAGATCTCTGGTCAAGGGATTTATGAGAGAGCAGTCACACCTGGCTGTCATGGCTAGCACAGAAAATAACAGAATCAATGATGCTTGGCTACACAATACACCCCCTTGGATTGAAAGCACTCCCAGTAGGGCTAGGTAGCCAAGAACTATTTAGTCCCTTCGCTTCTGGGGGAAACAGGATTAGACGGGAATATAAATATATAAATGCACAGCACCAGCCACAGAATCTACTCGGAGAATGGCTGCGATGTGTTGAGGCTGTTTGTGTGTTTGTTGTTGCGGTAACAGTGCGCCACTCACAGTGAGTTGCTCAGTACATCATGATGTGATGTGAAGATGGAATTTTTTTTAACCATACAGGATGGTGCCTCAAAGTAGGTCTGTTACCAGATTGACTGACAAGGCCAGGGCTAGACAATCAGCCATCAATCACTCACTGAGAAATGGTGCAGCTAGGGATGGGTCAAGTAGAGAGTGGTGCAAGATTGACGCTCCAGATTTGTGAACCAATCTCTTGACATGAGTAAGTGCTCCGGTGCTGGATCAGTACTCTCAGGAGCCACCTTCGTAACTGTTCTGGTGCTGGATAAGAAAGCTCAGGAGCCCTGGGGAAATGGGGGTTGAAGCTGCACAGTCTTTTCCCTAATGTTTACCCAAAATTATGCAGGAAGTACCTTATTTATGCAGGATGCCACAGTATCCAGGGTAAAACACAAAGCATAAAGAGTCCTTAAATCCTCCAGCTGAATCTAGAATTCAAAATGTAAGAGTTTCTTAAAACTCATCAAAAAGAGTAGTGAAACCCACTCAAACAGTTCTAGCAGGAAATCTTTACTTGATCCCAAAGGGCACTTAGCCAATCCCTCTAAGAAGGTCCATGCTCCAGGATCACTCTGGTCTGCCCGCTTGCAGAACTAAATGTGAAGAGGTTTCAACATGGTGAGAGCTGAGGGCAAGTAGGCACAGGACATAAAGGCTGAATGCAGATGTAGATGGCCCAATGGCCACTGAGCTGAAGGGTTGAGAGCCGAAGATTCTTCGCTGCACTCTGAGAAGGAAGTCCAGCTCCTCACATGCGCTTATGCAGCGTGAGCGAGAGGAACCAAGTCCTGAAGAGGAGAACCTCAGTAGCCTCACAAGTCCAACCTGAAAAAAAAAGAAATAGCTCAGTCTGATGGCACCGCCTCCCGAGAGGAACAGGCAGGTCAGGCCAGCCTCCGATCAACAGACAGTGTGGACTGCCGTTGTGATCTCACTCACACCCAATGAGATTAGGAACCCATGGTGGGCCAAGGCCTGTCCTATCTCCCTCGCCTGTGGTTTGTAGCCCTATAATTGGCAAAAGCTACTAATGAATTAGTTTGGAAGTCCACAACTGAGCCTAGATGGGCTGCAGGAAATCCCTTCATTAGATGGGTAATCAGAGCTTGCTGGAGCACATGGTAGCTCCCCCGTGAGAAGCACTATATAGTCATACAGACCTGGCCTCCAAAGACCCCCCTCATCCTACCCGGCATCTACGTGAAGATATGGGCCTTACCTTCCAGTGGTGTGCTGTGTCGGAAGCCAGGGATAATTGATTGGTTGTGTCCCTGGTCTGCCTGCGACCAGGGTGCTGATCTTCTGGTTACCTGGTCCTGACCCAGGGAGAACCACAGGTCCTTCTACGCAGGCTTCCCATCCCACAGCACCACAAATAAACACTTTGATATACTACGGCCTACTCAATGCAGGGGCTGCAACAGGGTTCGATAGTGCACTGAAGGTTGGTCCCATCCTGCCCAAGTGGCCTAAGGGTCATCATATTGGACCCCCTGCCATGCACCACTCTGGTGCAACAGCTGTGATGCCCTTGGATTCCCATAGTTGACAAAGGGCTATATAACTCTCATCCTCACAAAGCGCTATCAACATGCCGTGATTATAGTGCCTCAGCACTTGTGGCCATTGTGTGACACAGATTCTGTGCTTCCTGTGGGAATGATGGACTATAATAAATCTTGCCAGAAGGGTGTCACTGCATGTCCATGTGGAGATGCTGGAAGTCCCACTATCTGGCCCACTGCGCATGTAGCGCTGTACTGTAGTGACATGTGCTGTTGGGAGAGTGTTCATGTATGTTACTCAGAACTTTCCTGTTATTTTCAGTAGTTGGACATATTTACAGCTTTTGAATGAATGTATGGGGCTTACTCCCATAAGGGTTAATACTGCAGATGGGGTGATCACATAGATGATGGTTCCTAGTAGGGCTACAGATCCTGCTGAGTTTCGGGGTGACCCAGGGATCCAGAGTTAACCTTTGTGATGCAACTGGATCTGGTGCGCGTGCGCATGAAACATTCTGTGTAGATCACACACTGAACAATGAAAGAATGCTACTTTTCTAGGTTTGGTGAAAGAGGTGTGTGGCAAAGGGGGTTCACTGCCTGTGCAAAAGTGTCTAGTGGGCTTGCACTACATTCCTTTATTAACCTCGCCGACTGGATGTTGTCTCACAGAGGACAATAAGATGAGATTTTAACACCATACATAAATGTAATGAGACACGATGCAAACCTGTGTGGGTGCTTCCATGCAGAAGTACAAGCTGGGGACACAGAGCAGCATTAACTGGGAGCTGCTGTTAGGGTGACGTCCAAAATGCCGCACTCCTGCGGCTGCTTGCGCTGTCTGTGAACTTAGGCACAAATTTACAGGCTGTTTGGAGTGGTTCTTAAAATAAATTGACTGATCGAGGTTTGCTCTTTCTCTGGCTGCAGATTTACAGATCCTGCCACTTCTGTTGTGCCCTGCACAGCTGAAACTGTCGCAGGTTGTTTTTTTGTGTGATTGCACCAGATAAGTCTATTATTTTTTTCACAGGGTAAATGTTTTTTTCATGTGAGAAAACCTCTTGTCTTGCATCAGATCTATTTTGGGGCGATCCCTTTCCATTGCCACCCTGGAGACGGATTTCCCTATGCTTGCGCTGAGAGTAAATCTTGCACCATTCCCGAGATGGCAATCGACCCAGACAAAATGTATGCATACCATGTTCCCAAACTTTCCGGGCATATCCGCCATGTTGCACCAGCTCCCCCAGTAGAATTCTGTATTATGGCAGAATTCATGCTCCCTTGACTTTGCTGCAAGTCATTCATTCCCTCTTATAAATCATTGGCTATATAAACACATTCCGTGGCTATTATGGCAGTTACTACACTGCCTTTGTTCCCAACTGGAGCTGGTGTCCATAGTCACTAGGTTAGCCTGTTGGGTCTGAACACATATGCTACAAGCATTGCTTAATTTGAGCTGGTTGACACAACACCGCCCTTGTGACAGTTTGCCACAAGGTGGCGATGTATGGCTAATTTAGAAATGACCAAAACAACAGTTAATTATTAATTCAAAATACATTTCAAATGACTATTACCTGCCACCCAAGCCATTCTAGCTTTGGGAGCCTGAAGTAGTTTGAATTGTCACACTTGTAAGAGTGTGATGGTTAGTAGTTGTG
Source organism: Triturus cristatus (assembly GCF_964204655.1). Lineage (NCBI taxonomy): Eukaryota > Metazoa > Chordata > Amphibia > Caudata > Salamandridae > Triturus > Triturus cristatus. The sequence continues at coordinate 308,462,395 of NC_140581.1, forward strand.
TTGTTACTATCATTGGCAGTATGGCAGTGGTAATGTGTGGTGCAGGCTGCAGTGGCCTCCTGATGAGAGCCCCGGCACTTATTTATTTACAAATTAAGCCGACTGGATGTTGTCTCACAGAGGACAATAAGATGAGATTTTAACACCATACATAAATGTAATGAGACACGATGCAAACCTGTGTAGGTGCTTCCATGCAGAAGTACAAGCTGGGGACACAGAGCAGCATTAACTGGGAGCTGCTGTTAGGGTGACGTCCAAAATGCTGCACTCCTGCGGCTGCTTGCGCTGTCTGTGAACTTAGGCACAAATTTACAGGCTGTTTGGAGTGGTTCTTAAAATAAATTGACTGATCGAGGTTTGCTCTTTCTCTGGCTGCAGATTTACAGATCCTGCCACTTCTGTTGTGCCCTGCACAGCTGAAACTGTCGCAGGCTGTTTTTTTGTGTGATTGCACCAGATAAGTCTATTATTTTTTTCACAGGGTAAATGTTTTTTTCATGTGAGAAAACCTCTTGTCTTGCATCAGATCTATTTTGAGGCGATCCCTTTCCATTGCCACCCTGGAGACGGAGTCCATAGTCACTAGGTTAGCCTGTTGGGTCTGAACACATATGCTACAAGCAGTGCTTAATTTGAGCTGGTTGACACAACACCGCCCTTGTTACAGTCTGCCACAAGGTGGCGATGTATGGCTAATTTAGAAATGACCAAAACAACAGTTAATTATTAATTCAAAATACATATGAAATGACTATTACCTGCCACCCAAGCCATTCTAGCTTTGGGAGCCTGAAGTAGTTTGAATTGTCACACTTGTAAGAGTGTGATGGTTAGTAGTTGTGTTGTTGCTATCATTGGCAGTATGGCAGTGGTAATGTGTGGTGCAGGCTACAGTGGCCTCCTGATGAGAGCCCCGGCACTTATTTATTTACAAATTAAGCACTGCCTACAAGAAGCAGAAGTGTGGTGTCCTGTGGTGCATGGAAGCGCCCACTAGGTTCTCGGGATTCATGAATTGTTGTAGTTCTAGCATCGACTAACCTACCGCATAGGTAGTAGGGTGCCCCATGCAAAGACTGCGGTGTCATCATGTGTGAGGACTGTACGTGTTCTCCTAAAGCATGGCAGTGACCTAGTGCGTGCACTAATACGTGTAGTGGGGGCGAGATGCACAGTTCACATGCTGGTGCACACACCTCTGGGTGGTTAACTAATATACATCGTGAATGCACACGTGCATGTGGGATGTTACTTATGGGATGTCCCTAATTCTTGTGGATTGCATTATTTTCTGGATATAAGTCACGCATGGGAAACACTTTGCTAATCTTGTTATAAGTTTATTGGGTCTCGCAATATGAGGGGCACAGAACATCTAAGTGACGTAGGTAGTGGCAGTTATTATAAAGCACTTACCACCCCTCCAAGGGACCTCTCGGCACTGTAATACAGAAGAAACTTTATTATGGGTAATTCGGGATGTATGGGCCAAACCAAGTGCATGTGCGGGGGAGGAAATGAACTCCGTGGAAGGATACGACACGTTCAGCATTGCCTATGGTCAAAGGGTGGAATTCAAACTTGAGGAGGACAGTGCACCCTGGGAGAGGTATTCCTTCCAGGCTCAGGTGACAAGGCCAAAGGTTTGGCGGCAGATGGTAGGAGCCGGGTGACAGGCCCGGGGAGGTCGAAAGTGCACGAGGGGCCACGGGGGCACACCGAGGCTCGGCGGGAGGGGTGTGGTAGGGTGTTGGCTGCGCGGCGCTATCATTATGTATTTGTGAAACACTTCAAGGGCGGGAGGAAGGCAGAGGAATGCGGGGCATGCCGTCTCACCCATGCCGGGGTGGATGGAGTTCAAGGATGCCAGCTATTGCGCTTCAGAGGCCTCTGGCAGAGGGTGAAGCCTGCAAGGAGCGGGTGCGTCCTGGGGCAGGTCGGGCAGGCGCGAGGTAGGAGTATCCGACGGGGCTGCCTGAGTGCTCAGCGGTGATGCTGCTCGCGCCTGCAATGCGTTGTCATGCGGCACCTGTATGAGGGGCGTTACACTGGCCCCCAACTCGTCAGGGCTCCAAACTTCCAGGGAGGCCATTTAGCACAAGAGCAATGATTATCCGCGAGATACGGGAGACTCAAGGACCCACATACCATTTTGTAATGGGGGGACGGGAGGAGGGAGGCATTATTTTGCCCTTACCTCTCTTGCCACTGGATTTGAAATGCTATAGAGAAAACAAGCGGCAGGGAAAGCATTCGATTTCACTTCCGCTTGGAAAACAAAGAAGGTCGCGAGTGGTTTGCACACCACTGCGAGACGTGCTTTCAATTATTGCGCCCGTGTCTGGGCACGATAATTGAAACCACATGGCCTATTAGAGTCTATTACGCGCACCATGCGTGTAATAGACACCAATAGGCCATGGGCGGAGCAATGCACCCACCTTTGGCCAATTGCGTGCAGTCTTTTCTAAAAAGATACCCGCAAAGGCCAATGGGGTAGCACAAAAGGAATCGGACATGCACGAGCGTGTGCGATTCCTAGGTCAGTGCTAAATCCCCGTTTTTCACCTACTAAATGTCTCAGATTCATGACCCGTGGCACGGAGGTGAAGAACTGAAGCACTGAGGTATTTAAATCTTGAATCAAAGTCCTTATCAACTCAATCTTGGATCATGAGAACAAAATTATGTTTCTGAATGCTTTTTGATTATTTTTTTTTTTGAGGTGAGTGATTAAGTTAACTCTTCATTTTAATTCTATACCATTTTTGCATTTATAAACAGCAGGCCTCTTGCTTCCAGTGGCCAGACAACACTGTGTCAAATTTATAAATGAAAAATACTGTCATTTTTTTCAAATGTGAGAAATGTAAAGTGGATACAAATATTCCTATGAAACATTGAGTCAATGTTTTTCTCCACTTTCAATTAAGGCAATTACATCTTAATATTTTATGAAGCATGTTTCTTCACTTTACATTCCCTATTTAAATAAATGACTTTATTTTTTGTTATAAATATGGCACAATGTCTATGGGACACTGGGTGCAAGATGCCAAGATTTCACCATTTTGCAAATGTGACACGTTGAAATGGGAGAAAAGTTAAATGATGAGCTTTATGGAATCCATATAAACATAAAGTTGACACCTCAGTTTAATGTTCTCCCATTTCAAGATGTCACATTTAGGTACAGCGGGCATCTCGCTGCCAGTGGCAAGTAAACAGGTTGGCATCTGAAAAATATAGCCAGTTAATAAAGTTGAAGTCATTTAAAGTGCAGAAAAATGTTTCATATTATGAAATTTTTTGCAGAACATTTTTCTGCACTTTAAATTCCTTCCATTAAAAAAATGGTTGTATGGTTGTGTTATACATGTAACAGTTCCACGTATGGCGAAAGGTATGCCCTATGCCAGAAGTACATACTACACAGACTCTCACTCACCCATACACATATTCATACATCCTAAAGGACCTCGCTTTTTCACTGACACATGGCAGCCCTATCATAGTGCTCCTAGTCAAAGTATTTTGTTCAAATCATAGTCTTTGGCTATATGAACATTAGGCTTAAATTCAATGAAACTGGGTGTGGGGGTGTCTGATTGCAGGAGTGGCTTGACTTCAGTAGCTCACAATGATTTTCACCAAACAGAAGTAGCTCTCACAACAGAAAAGGTTGGGGTTGTCTCTAGAAACACAGAAGTCAGTTTCCAAGTCCTTCTGGTTCTCAGGACTTAGTCAATGTGCCAACCCAAATTCGAAAACCACTAGTACTACAACCACCCCACAACCCACTGAACAATATTGGCGCAAGATGTGTTTCAAGTAATGAGCGAAACCATGAGATATTACAAGTATAGATAGTGGAACCCCAAATCCACTTTCATTTTGAAAGTAGACACTCAAGAACATGAGGGATACATTTTAAAGATTGATTTGAAATCAGAATCCTAGTCTAGTGCACACGATATGAACTGTAACCCAAATAAAATGGCAGCAGCATTATTTACTACAAGCATAAAAAGGAGGAACCTCTCCAACATGATCACTGTTATTAATTCATACAAGTTGTACCACAAATTCACTACTTAGGGGCCGATTCCGATTCCGGTCGCAAAACGTACCGACCGACACGGACCCGGACCGGAGACCGACCGACACAGACCAGCGCCGTACGACCCGTGCAGTACAATGCAACGCGTGTGAATTACAACTGAGACGTATGGAATATAAACTGTACAGCCGAGCCGTAGGGAAAATAGTGATCCGGACGGAAAACCTACGTGAGTTTCACTGACCGTCACGAACCCGGAATGAACCCAACCGACACGTCCCTCCGATGTCCGACCCGCGCAGAACGATGCAATACCAGACCGACTGGCACGGAGCCCAAGCCGCATGACCGACACGCACAGAAAACCGGGCCCACAAGTAATAGAGATCTCCGCGACCGACGTGTATGAAACACAGAAGATAGTCAGCGTGAACGAGGCGGAGAAGCCCGCACAAGCCAACATCAGCGTCCGTCTCGGTCAGACGAACGTCTCCTTCATGCCTAGAAAACCCAAAGGAAAAAAGACAAAAAAGAACCAAACAAGCAATGACTAAGCCAATTAATATCCCCCCAAAAAAACTGGGACAAAGACACACCCACAACTCCACCTATATAAAGGACATCAATCACTACCATGATCCTTTGCAAATAGGAGACACACCCAGCAGCAAACACCATCACACAGCAACCACAGACACACTCACAACTCACCCATCACACAACTCACACACCATCAGCACCTCACCAAAAGCACTCACACATACAATAACCCACCCTCACTTGCACCCTCACACACATCACTCACCACCACCACCCATCACCATGCCCCCAAAGAAGAATCCAAAGTTCACAGATAGTGAGTTAGAAGTGCTGGTAAATGGGATCATCAGAGTAGAGCCACATTTGTTTGGTACATTGGTCCAAAACACCCCCATGTCACGGAAAATCAAGATGTGGGTGAGGATTTTGAACAAGAGTGAACGCACAAACACCAGCAAGGTGCACAAAGGACGATATCCAGAACAGGTGGTATGACGTACGCAGGAGGGTCAAGAAACTCATTGAGAAAGATCACGCCTTGAGACAGTGCACCGGCGGTGGCCCTCCTGCCAAACCAGTCTACTTCAGGACCTGGGAGGAGAAGGTGCAGGACATCCTACCACCAGAGAGAGTCCATGGTCTAACAGACATACCAGAGCCTGGTGAGTACACAAACAACATACCCAATATTGTGTGACAAGGGGACAGTGAAACCATGCACCCCAAGCAAAGCCACAGTAACCAATCGATAATCATCCCAAGATGTTTATGCTAGTCAGACAAACACAAAACCTGCCATCTCATAGTGACTTGGAACTGTATCATGACATGTACCAACCTACAAACAAATAGAGCAAGGCAGTGGCACAACGTCAAATAACACTGCCAGACAGTTTGCCCCCACAAACACACTACCTCACTGTGCAGCTGACTGACAGGAAGGAATAGTGGGGATGCAGGTGAAGTGAGTGTATCCAAAAGCATGATGGGGTTTGTAGTCATAGATAATGCTGCCCCTCCAAATTGGCCCATCAAAACCCCTCAGAAAAGGCCCTGGTAGGGGTTGTGTGCAAATCAGAAGCAGGACACCACTGACTGACATCCTGAAAGACAACTTGCACACCCTCCAATGGAAGCACGTTTCATGATGGGATGTCTGGCTGGGTGGGAAGGAGGACTGACAGCTCTGACCACACATACCAGCATGTGGAGACGCCCACCCCCTCAACACAAACTCCACACAACTCACCGGGTACAATGCATTGACCCACACCTCTGTGAAATATCATCATAAAATACCCTGTACTGGGTGCTGCTGTGTGAAGCACAGGGGCTCTCTTTGGACTTGTAGGCAAACAAACACCAAGATTTCACAGTCAGCCATCTTGCCATTGCTGTCACACTCCCTCACAGGGAAGCAGACTCAAGAGGAATGAAGTATGGGCATGCTGGGAAGGGGGGTGTAGCCAAGAGCATGATGGGAGTTACAGTCACAGACAATCCACACCCACCCACATGGCCCAGCAAGCTCACACTGAAACATGCTCGCCCCACAGGGAGTGGGAAGGGACTGTCAAGATGTCTGACACTGGGCTCTGTTGTGGGGAGCACAAGGCCATGCTGGGAACTGGGCAACAACAAACACTAGGACTTCACAGTCAACCATCTTGCCATTGCTGTCACACCCCTCACAGGGAAGCAGAGTCAAGAGGGGGGAAGTATTGGCATGCTGGGAAGGGGGTTGTAGCCAAGAGCATGATGGGAGTTGCAGTCACAGACAATCCAAACCCACCCACATGGCCCAGCAAGCTCACACTGAAACATGCTCGCCCCACAGGGAGTGGGAAGGGACTGTCAAGATGTCTGACACTGGGCTCTGTTGTGGGGAGCACAAGGCCATGCTGGGAACTGAGCAACAACAAACACTAGGACTTCACAGTCAGCCATCTTGCCATTGCTGTCACACCCCCTCACAGGGAAGCAGAGTCAAGAGGGAGGAAGTATGGGCATGCTGGGAAGGGGGGTGTAGACAAGAGCATGATGGGAGTTGCAGTCACAGACAATCCCCATCCACCCACATGGCCCAGCAAGCTCACACTGAAACATGCTCGCCCCACAGGGAGTTGGAAGGAACTGACAAGATGTCTAACACTGGGCTCTGTTGTGGGGAGCCCAAGGCCATGCTGGGAACTGGGCAACAACAAACACCAGGACTTCACAGTCAGCCATCTTGCCATTGCTGTCACACCCCCTCACAGGGAAGCAGAGTCAAGAGAAATGAAGTATGGGTATGCTGGAAATGGGGGTGTAGCCAAGAGCATGATGGGAGTTACAGTAACAGACAATCCACACCCACCCACATGGCCCAGCAAGCTCACACTGAAACATGCTTGCCCCACAGGGAGTGGGAAGGGACTGTCAAGATGTCTGACACTGGACTCTGTTGTGGGGAAGCACAAGGCCATGCTGGGAAGTGGGCAACAACAAACAGCAGGACTTCACAGTCAGCCATCTTGCCATTGCTGTCACACCCCCTCACAGGGAAGCAGAGTCAAGAGGGAGGAAGTATGGGCATGCTGGGAAGGGGTTGTAGCCAAGAGCATGATGGGAGTTGCAGTCACAGACAATCCACACCTACCCACATGGCCCAGCAAGCTCACACTGAAACATGCTTGCCTCACAGGGAGTGGGAAGGGACTGACAAGATGTCTGACACTGGGCCTGAGAAATGAGGTGGCTGACAAGCACACATATGCACTGGCCAAACAAAACCCGGTTGCACACACAGCCATTGCAACCATATGTTCAAAATCATTGTCTGGGGATGCCGTGTACAGGGGTGCCCCCTGGCCGGGCAGGGGAGGTGTGTCTTGCAGATGACGAATGTGGAGAGCCATATATATGGTACATTGTACAAAACGCACAGGAACTCACATATACATCATTGACAGGGGACATCTGACAGTGAATGGAATGGACACACCAATTTAGCCGACACCATAGCATGGTCTCATTCACACTCGGTGCTGTTGTGAGCTGCATTCCACCCCTACATCGTGCTGAAACATAGGCATCCTTCACACAACACACCACTCACTGACATAGACACTGTAGACACAAGGTCAAACCTGGACAGCATTGGAGGAGACATGCTACTCACAGCAGCCAAACTGCAACACGCACATCAACGGCCCTCACTGTCATGAACATTGAAAAGCCAGAGTGCTACCTTGCCCAATCCATGTCAACATGGGGAACATTGACAAGTCAAATCACATATGCACGTACAAAACTCAGCACCAGACTCATTAACGATGGTGACATCATCACTTGTATGAAATGAGATGTGAACTAGGAACACTGGAAGAAAACACTTCCTCCAATCAGATCACAGGCATACCGAACTGTGACCATGTCGTACCAATACACCAATGTGGAACACAAAGACTAGCAAACTCTGCTACCACACATGCCCCAATAGTACAGTATATCCCCAGTGAAATAGCACGTATGTCCTTGTCAAAGCTCACATGTGTATAGGGATGACACACCTGTGTCAGCAACATGATGGCCCTTGAGTAGTAATGGTCATGTACAGACAAATCTATCCATGAGTTGGGCATACACACACTTCGACATGCACATTGAAATGTTTCTTTATGGCTGGACAATGTGCAATAACAATATCAATCCCTGCCGTGACAAGCCGGAAAAAAGTAGTGTACAGGCAGGCATCCGTTTGTACAGTAGAATATGTCATGTTTGTGAACCATTGATGCCTGTACCAACATAACTTACATTGTGTGTCTCTTCCAAACACAGGTGGTGCTGGGGACACAGCACCAAATGCAGAGGACTCCCAGTCCCAGACTCTGGTGGACACTGAGCTCTCTGGTTTGACTCTGTCTCTGTCCTCTTCGGATGACGACAAACAACCTGGCCACTCCGGTGTGAGTCATCATGCAGCACCAGCAGCATCAACATCTGCACCCCCTGTACCCACGGCTCCAGCATCTGGAAACCGACAGGGCACCCCTGCCAACACGGACAGTCCAAGGCCACTGAACACCCACAGCACAGGGACACAGGACCCCCCGGAAGCTACAGGCAACACCACCCAAGGGGTCCCAGTGTCACCTGTACGGCCCTCCGCTGGTCCTGCCCGTGTAGATAGGGGTGCTGGGAGGGGTGGAAGGCAGAGGGCGTGCCTTGCAGAGGGGTCTGGACTGCATGATGACCCCCAACTGGCACGCAGCATAGATGCGTACCAGGGTAGCACCGGAGGATTTGGCCAGGTAGTGGGGATCCTCAAGGACATACTGCAGGCTGCCCAGCATGCCCGCATGGAGGCAAAGTGGGATGCCCTTACTGCGGTGCTTCGGGACATACTCCAATGCCTCCGCCAGATCAGCACAAACATGTCCACACCTCCCTGTGTGGCCACAACATCTGTTGCAACACCATCTGCCAGTGCCACAGGGAGGGAGGAGGTCTCTGGCGGAGAGTCCCCTGCACCGCAGAACCTCCACCTGAGGATCCTCCCCCAAGAAGAAGAGGGGTCGTCCGAAGAAGGACATGTGAGAGGCAGATGTCCCAGCACATCCCCCAGGGCCTCTAAACCTGTTCTGGACAATGTTCTTTGTGTGCAACCCGTTCACCTTGTCCAATCGCACACAACTCACCCACATGACATGGAGGGTTCATGTTGGTCCAATGTAGCATATGACTGTGGACTTTACTCTGGGCATTTCATCTCCCAACACTTCCAACTCTAATGTGAACTTTGGATTCAAAAACCAATGTACCGCACCCACCATCCTGTGCACTTTCCTCACACATGTTCGAAAATAAACTCACCAGTACACCATACTTGCCTCTGTTGTGATTCCAACTTGTCATGTGTCATGGAGATGTCGATCTGCTAAACAACACAGTGCATGCCAAATACTACAACAATGTGACCACCGTTAGGTGAGTCATGGTGATGTGACACATGTGAGAGAGACACACCACTATGGCAACACAACACATACTCACCATGGCCATGTTACTCATCCCACACAATGATGTTGACCTGAAATACATAGGTGTGCACGGACACAACACCTATCTACAGTCAGTGGTAACAAGTCCACAGGTGAGGTAAGCAAATGTCACTCAGATGTGGGAAGACAGACAACGCACCTAGCAAAGTATAGCATAGGTTCATTACACATCAGCAACATGTTTATTCAAAAATAGTTGCAAGGCAATTGTATGTTACGGTGGACACACGGTCACAGAGTGTCTGAGAATTGAAGTCCAGGGGTGTGTGGCACATCACTTGATGGCAATTGACTACTCCCACACTGGTGTTGGATTCTGGGTGTTGGGGGTCAGTGTTGACCAAACAACAGGCAAAGTACCCTGGGAAGGACAGACACAAGACACAGTCAAAAGCACAGCAGAACAGGAGAGAAATGCAACACACATGCACAAAACATGTCACAAGAAACCTACAAAGAAACAAGTTAGCAGCACTACCCTATTGTGCAGTACAGACCACCTGAATGGACACATCACTGCATGCATCCAGTCAAGTGGCACACAGACACACTCAGACAGCAACAGAGCAGCCACAACACATTCCAGGCTAACTCCATACATTGACATAACAACCCTGGAAACTCACATTCAGGTGAAGAAGTTGTTGATGAGCTGTGAGCGGACGTCACCCTCATCTTCATCATCACTGGCATCGTGGCCCAGGCCGGGATCCTCCACAGGTGGCGGAGGTTGGTCATCGTCATCCTGGATGAGAGGCACCTTCTTCCGCACTGCCATGTTGTGTAGCATGCAGCATACAAGGATAATTTTGCACACCTTTGCAGGCTCATATGGGAGGGCCTCTCCGGTCTTGTCCAGGCAGCGAAAGCGGCTTTTCAGGAGGCCAAATGTCCGCTCAATCACCCTTCTGCTCCGACCATGTGCCTCAATGTAGCGCATCTCAGCTGGTGTCACAGGGTTCCTGAGGGGTGTCAGCAACCATGGCATGTTGGGGTATCCGGAGTCACCTACACACAAAAAAATGAACAATTAGTTGAGTTTTGTAGGAGTGCAGAATACAACATTGCCAAACACACACAATGGTAAACAGTCAGTACACACCGACAAGCCATGCACGCTGATCTGGCATCTGTGACATCAGCGTTGCAATGCGACTACTCCTCATGATTTAGACATCGTAAGCAGAACCAGGGAACCGTGCACACACATGTGTGATACACATGTCTGCAAGACATACAACCAGAGCATTGATTGAGTGGAAATGTTTCCTGTTTCGGTATGCCTGCTCATGTGTATGTGGTGGTATCAGGGTCACATGTGTACCATCAATAGATCCGATGACGTTCGGCATCCTCCCCAGTGTATAAAAGGCATCCTTTATTTCAGGGAGTTCAGCTGGGCTAGGGAACTTGATGTACAGGTCAAGGAAATGCAACATCCCCTCCAAGACATCGCGTAGCACACGACTAAACATAGTTTGCGACATCCCACCTGCTGTAGCCACAGTGTACTGGAAGGTACCAGTAGCAAAGAAGCGCAGGGCTGCCATCACCTTCACCTCTGGGGTCAGTGCTGTAGGGTATGTCTGGCCAGGTAGCAGATGTGGCGCCAACTTCTCCGCCAACTTCTCAATCAGTGGCCTCGTGAAGCGGTACCGTCGGATGCAGTCACGTTCCTGCATGGTTTGAAGGTCTGGGAACGGTCGATGGACAGCTGGTGCCCTGCAGAACAGAGATGCACAAAGGAAGATTATCGGTTCATCCGCCCATGTGGCCATGACCAGGCTCAATATCACATGATACATCATGACATTACACAATGTACTGAGGTGTGTGCTGTTGGGCATGGACACATATGTCACCTACATGACCATCACCTCACATCTCAATTCACATGTCCACATAAGTCCCATGTAGTGCAATGGCCAATCATTGGGCTGTGTCACCCTACCTATGTACTGCTGTGATGTTACAAACACACACCACAGTGACAAGTAAGGCCTGATGTCTCCCAGGCATCACAGAGCTTTGCCATGCAGATACCCAGGGTCCCTGTATTGCCACATCGACACTGACATGACGTGGCGTATCACGTACATGCCACAAGGAAAGCGTGAGTCCCACAGGTAGTGGCCACTATTGTCTCTGCAGGCCCTACATGTACGTCTCTTAGACACACACACACCATCAAGGTTGCTGCACATACCACATGGATGTGTAGACTGTCTCCCATTGGGCACATTTGATCATCCACATCTGAGACACCATATGCACACAAACTGTGGGTGTACATCAGAATTGTGGCTACAGGTCTCACTGTGATGTACAAGCCATCACCCCCAGGACTCAGGGTGTATGTGACATGTCCTAAACATATCCAACCTGCAACTGTGTCCATGACTCATGCCCATTACTGTACAGTTGCACATCACAGTGGTAATGTGCACAACACACAAAGGATTATGCCTCCATGAACACGTGCACAGCCTGGGAGTGGCTGAACAAAAGTGCCACACAACAAACTAAGTGTTGCCCCCCCAACACACAGGGAATGCAGCCTTACATGCCATGGGACACTGTGTGGCCAATGCTGTAGTGTGGTAGGTGTGCACATGTGTACCTGGCAAATAATTGTGTGTTGAAGCCGTCAAATAGTCACACCAATGAGGTCCGACGCGGGTGACAATGTGTACGCATTGTACGGTTCATGACCGGGCCGTGCGTATGCTTTGCCATTGACTGCAATGAGGTCCGACGCGGGTGACGCATTGCACGGTTCATGACCGAGCCGTGCGTACGCTTTGCCATTGACTGCAATGAGGTCCGACGCGGGTGACAATGCGTACGCATTGCACGGTTCATGACCGAGCCGTGCGTATGCTTTGCCATTGACTGCAATGAGGTTCGACGCGGGTGACTATCATGCATGCGCGTCGTGTAGGCATGGTCAGAGACAGGCATACGCCTTGGCCATTGAATCGTATGGAGACGGGTGCATGTGTATTTTCAAAATACGGGTTGTATAGTCAGTTGACCGATCCGTGCGCACCCATTGGCTCTGGACTGTCATGGAGACGGATGCGGATTCAAAACTTGTACGAGTTGTGCACTGGAAATTCAGTTGGATGCCTACAACAATGTTGCAATTCCTATGGTTTAATGAAGGTGAAGATTTGAACGATGCGGAAGACATGTACATTTCCATGGATTGGCAGATTCGTAGAATGCAACTGTGTTGGACCTATCACTGGGGACACATGGCACAGAGTCTGCCTCTACAGCACAGATATAAGTCTCTATGGACCCCAGGGAGCTCACTTGCCTGCACTACATGCTAATGGACCACATCCCTGCTGCCACTGCTGCTGTCTCTGCATCCTCTGGCTCCTGCTATGGCACGTACTCTGGAGAGGGCCCCAGCCTTCACTGAGGAGGAGAACCAGGCCCTGCTGGACGAGCTCCTTCCACAGTACAGCAAGCTGCATGGGAAACCAGGGGAGCAGGTGAGTGTGCAGTCCACTGCCTTCCTAATTATGCATGTTGTCTGACTAGCAGTACTAGCAGTGTGTACACCAATGGCAAGCATTCTCACTGAGTACTTTCATCCCCCAAAGTGTGTACATGTAATGAACAGGTGCTCTGCTGCTAAAGTGCATTTGTGCTTGCTTAAACTTCCCAGGTATTGTTAACATGTCAGACATGCAGGGCATTTGTCCTTTTCCATGGGTGCACTACCTGTGTCACTCATCTCCCTTTGTGACGATGACATGTGTATCCCAATGTGTGCAGCACAAATATGGGGCTTGTGTATTAATGGACTTTTAACTTTGTCATCCTCACAGATGATGCCCACCAGAAGCAGGAGATATGGCTGACCATCGCTCAGGCAGTTCGTTCGGTGTGGGTCTACAAGCGCCGGATCCGCAACTGCCAGAAGAGGTGGCTGGACCTTCGAGCTGGACCTGGAGGATAGCTAGAGTCCAGCTGAAGCTGTCACCTCCACGCAGGAGGGGCGAACACCAGACCCTGACCCCCCACATACTCCGGATCCTGGCGGTGGTCTTCCTGGACCTGGATTGGCAGCTGAAGGCCAGACAGCAGCAAGGAGGGGGTAAGTCCATACCTAATCTGTGTACTATGTCTGACATGCTAATTGCAGTCTTTTGGCCTGGTCACACTTCCACATTATGTAGGTCTTGTAGTCAATACTCAGGTCCCTCAATTGTGTGATGCACCCTCCTCATCTGTTCCACAGGTGTGGCCCCTACAGTCTGTTGCTTATGTCACTAGGGCACTGTGTCCCTGCAGTCAGCTATGCTTCAGCTTCTGGACAGCATCTGTTCTTGTGACTCTGTTGTGTGTTTCATGGGTGGGTCAATTGTTTACCCAATGCCTGGGATCTGACATGTGATCTGTGTGTGCCCTTGATATGTGTTCCAATTGCTGGTCTGACTCGCCACATGTGGCTGGGGTATTTCAAACAAACCCATGCAGCAGGGGACTTCAATTTGTGGGCCTCAGGAGTATGTGTATCAAGTATGTCACACTTGCTTAGCCACCGGACTACTGTCCAGGGCCAAACACTGTTTCACTTAGACCTGGGCAGTCATGCCTACTCAAGGGCATTTAGAAACACTCTGTTATCCCACTCCTGTGTATTAACTTACAGGTTGTGCTTAGTGACATTTGCTTTCAGGTGTCTGCCTCTGTGTCATTATGGTGTGGCTTCCTGTTACGTACAACTGGGGTGTTCATGATTTTGAGGGTCAGCAGGACATCTGAGATGTGACTGTGAGAGACAAGACCTGTCTGACATATAGGTTTGTGATCATTTGACAGCGCACAATGGTGTATTCAACTGTGCACTTCAGGCAGCTGGGGTACCTGCACAGCAGACTGTGATGTGCTAACGTGCAGGGAGTTGTGTTCACAGAGACTAATATGTCTGATTTGCATGATGTGGGGTCTTCTGGGTTCTGGATATGTTGTTTGCAGGGGATGGGCAAGCGCACTTGTCATATGCAGAGTTTGCTTTCCCCTGAGCTATGATTGTTACACAGTGCATACTGTTGTTGTCAAGATGCCCTGCCCCTGTGACAGGAGACAGTGTTGACTGACTTTCCATGCATGCCAGTGCCATGGCATTTAACTTGCTATGAGTGATCCTGCATTGTGTTCAAGTGTGCTCCATGCACCCCAGGGTGGAATTGACTATCAGGACATGAGAACATCATAGTGTGTGTTGCTGGCATGCATCAAAAGCATGTAAAATGAGTCTCTGCCCATCCCTTCATCTGGACAACTGTACTGAGTCAGTGGCAAGAGATGTGCTGTGTGTATAGTGTATAGTGACATACTCCTACTTGTTCACTTGCATGTCCAACAAATGTGTGGGTGGTGCATGTCGGCACATTGGGGTATTAGCAGCCAACATGCAACAGACATATGGGTGCAAGTCCAGGAGGGATATGTGTGCCATGGTTGATGGTGAGAATGACACTTGGCTTATTCTAAACAGTTTTGGCACTTTGAGCAGTGTTCAGCTGATAATGCCAGGCCTTGCCCTGTGATGTGATGTACTCACTGTGGTGTGTCCAGTCAGTGCAGGTGACTTATGTTGTTCTCTTTCTTCCTTTTTCTCTCCAAATACATCCACAGCCACAGGAGGGGACTGCTCCATGGACCAGGAGGAGCCACAGAGCCTGACTGGGATAGAAGGAGAGGAGTCGGGGGGACCCAGTGGCACGGAGGGCAAGTGGAGCCACACCGAGGAGTCCTCAGCACCATCCACCCTAGCTGAGGGCCACAGCAGCTCTGAAGATGACACCCTTGTGGAGGCGGGTGTCAGCAGCCACCAAACCCAAGCTAGTGAGGCTGTCCCCGCCACCGCCCCCACCACCACCATCACACCCTCCCATCGGCTTACATCCCAGAGGTCCGTGGAGGCTCCCGTGTTCGGAAGCATGTCTCCTTTGTGCCAGGCACCTCACCCCCTGCCCCTGTGTCCCCTGCTGCCCTGAGTGAGGAGTCTGTGGACTTACTTAGACAGATCCATGTAGGGCAGACATCAATGCTGAGTGTCCTCCATGCACACACCAGTCTGTTGACGCAACTGGTGTTGTTCATGGAGGGCATTTAATCGGGCATGTCTGCCCTACAGAGGTCTAATCAGTCTGTGGCCTCCTCCCTGACGGCAGCAGTGTCCCTCCTCCAACAGTCCCGCACCTCTCCTACCCCTGCACCACCCACGATTCCTACCACCCTACCTGTCCCAAGCACACACACCTGCACATTCTCACAAAGCCACAGACACGGGCAGCACACAAACACCCAAACAAGGTGTAGACGTGCACACAAGCAAGCGCAAGGGACTGATACCACACTCACAGGGGATGGTTTGCAGGCACACAGCCACTCCGCAGTCCTCCAAAACCTATTCCTCCCAGCACCCTTCCCTTGCCTCACCTGCAACCCCATCTCCACAGAAGCTCTTCCTCTGTGACCTTGGCCTCTTCCCCACCGACCCAGCAGATCCAGATTACAAGGGGAAGAGGAAGTCCCCACACATAGAGGGGAGTGCCCCTCACACCCGTACACCTTTCCCCAGGTGCAGTCAGACTGAGGCCCCCACCCGCAAGTCCCCCCAGAGCCAGAAGAGCAAGACCCCACCCCTGCTCCACAACAAAGTTTCCATCCTCCATCCCCCTGGCCACCACTCCAGAGGTTCCCCTGCCACACCCTGCCCCGGGTTCCCCCACCCACAGATACACCATCCCCAAAATGCTGGGGCCCTCCCCCCTACCACTTGCTCCTCCACACCCGGTCAGACGGTTTGTGCCACTGATGTGGGGACTGTGTCCCCACCTCTTTCCTGCCGACCTCACCTGCACCCCATTCCGCTCACATGGATTTAGGCACTGCAGTGGAGTCCACGACCACCCCGTCTGACTTGGGCACTGCAGTGAGGACCCAATCCACTCCATCTGACCTGCCCACTGAAGTTGTGCCGGCACCCACTCCATCTGACTTGTGCCCCACAGTTGTGAATGCACCCACCACTTCAGTCAGCTCCACTGCAGTTGCAAGTGACTCTCCTGCATCCACCACCTCTTCACTGCATCCTTCTGCTGCACCCTGATCCTGTCCCTGTGGTGCCTGGCCTGCCCCCATGTATGCCCCTCCGAGGGGATGTCCGCTGTCCTTAGCAGTGCAAGTAAGCAATGTGTGACAGTTGTCACTCCTTGTCATTTGATAATGGACTGGCCATTGGACTTTGTTTTGAACGGACGTTTACATTTTCATCTGCTGAATAAAGCTTTTTTCTTTATCCTTGTGAACTTGGATTAGCTGTACATTAGGTTGATGATGTTTAGCATGACCTTGCACCTGTAATGCTTGATTTCCAATGTTGAATACTGAGGTGTTGATGTGAGGTACTCCATGTGGTCCATGAGATGTGTATCCTATTCTGGTCGGTATCCATGTCATCCTTTGCAGCTAACTGGGTGTGTCATGATCAACAATTTG
Organism: Triturus cristatus; assembly: GCF_964204655.1. Lineage (NCBI taxonomy): Eukaryota > Metazoa > Chordata > Amphibia > Caudata > Salamandridae > Triturus > Triturus cristatus. The sequence goes on from NC_140581.1 coordinate 308,479,570, forward strand.
TGGACATCTCTGTGAACATTTCATTTGCATGGTCACATCTGTGGCTTGCACACATGCACATATGATGTGCTTCCCATTGTCCAATTTGTCTATTTCCCTGACTTTGGGCGCATCACCACTGGACCTACAGGTGTGGGCATCATTGGTGCAGGAGCAACTGGGTCCTCTGTGCAACTTGATGTACATATGTGTTGAGTATGTGCAGATGACTTAAGGGAGACTCCCGTACCCAGGCTGTTGTAACCAGAGCCTTCATTGTGTGGTAACTGATGGCTGACTGACCACGTGTTCTGCTGACATGACTGAGACTTGCTGTGACGCTGTTTGGCATTTGCAGCTTTGACCATGATGACACTTACCTTTTGGTCACTGTGATGAGGGGGGTTTTAGACCCCATCACCACAATGCTCAACATTTGCGGCAGTTTGGAACCACACACTTAACTTTTGTTCTACACAATGAGGTGGTGTTATTTTTACATTGACACAGTGCTATGGTGATGCTTGCCTTGTGTAGGCCACATTTATTTTTTGGTCACACATGTGAGGGTAGTTACATTGTATGTTCGAAGTCATAATCACTTTTGTGGGCATTTGTCACAGACTACACATTGCTGTCATGATGTTAGGGGGGATGTATTTTGCTGACATACCTAATGTTGGAGTATGATGGATGTGTGGTGCATCACCCATACTATGGGTGGGGGTGGCAGGGGTGATGGGAAACATAAGCCCTATGTGTGGGGGTGGCAGGGGTGATGGGCAACAGACCCTATGGGTGAGAGTGGGAGTGGCAGTGGTGATGGGCAACAGGTCCCCTATGAGTGGGGGTGGCAGGGGTGATGGGCAACATAAGCCCTATGGGTGGGGGTGGGGGTGGCAGTAGTGATGGGCAACAGGTCCCCTATGAGTGGGGGTGGCAGCAGAGATGGGCAACATAAGCCCTATGGATGGGGGTGGCAGTAGTGATGGGCAACAGGTCCCCTATGAGTGGTGTTGGCAGCGGAGATGGGCAACATAAGCCCTATGGGTGGGGGTGGCATTAGTGATGGGCAACAGGACCCCTATGAGTGGGGGTGGCAGGGGTGATGGCCAAAATAAGCCCTATGGGTGGGGGTGGCAGTAGTGATGGGCAACAGGTGCACTATGGGGTGGGTGGCAGTAGTGATGGGCAACAGGTCCCCTATGAGTGGGGGTGGCTGAGGTGATGGGCAACAGGTCCCCCATGGGTGGGGGTGGCAGTGGTGATGGGCAACAGGTCCCCTATGAGTGGGGGTGGCAGGGGTGATGGGCAACATAAGCCCTATGGGTGGGGGTGGCAGTAGTGCTGGGCAAAAGGTCCCCTATGAGTAGGGGTGGCAGTGGAGATGGGCAACATAAGCCCTATGGGTGGGGGTGGCAGTAGTGATGGGAAACATGTCCCCTATGAGTGGGGGTGTGAGGAACTTCGATTTTCGATCACGATCAAATCGACCCGCCATTTTGTGACCCGCCGCCATTTTGTGTTGCCATCACTCAGGCAGCACGGCGAACAAAGTCTATTCTGCTTTTTCTGTAGCCCGGTGTCAAAATACGCCCTCAGCCTCTATTTGCAAAGCTGGTGTTAGAATTAGCCGAGTACACTAATCCCTGTCTGGCTTTCCTAATCCCTGTTTCAACTATCTGTTGGCTCACACTATTGTTTCCTGACTTTATCTTATCGACTGGCCTTCACTATCTCCTGCTAGCATTCTCTTGTTTCACAACTGTCCTCCAATACACACAAACGTATCTCTCCACCTGCAAGTTAGTTATGAATCTGTTAATATATCAGCTTGAGGGTGGGGTGACAAACACAGTTGGAGGAGAGGTCTCTTCGAGTCATCTGATATTTCTGTTTTCGAACCTTTCCTATGGGTTCCGCTTTGTTTTCTAACTTTCCTTATTGGCTCTTTCTTATATGCTCTGGGAGTGTATCTCGTTAATAATTGCATCGTTGTATAGTATTTAATCTGATGCGCCACAGAGTGAAGGGGCAGTCTCCTGAGAACCTACTTTGTGTACTTCTAGGATAACTGTACTAGCTGCACCTAAATAAATCTGATCTTCTAACGCCAACAGAGTGTCCCGTGTCTCTGTGTAGCGAAGCAGGTGAACTCCGGAGACATAGGGCGTACCCTGTGCCGACAGGCCCAAAAGGTTCTGGTTCTTTAACTGGCGCCCAACGTGGGGCGGCTTCAGTGGTACCGGTTCTGCTCGAAGGTCGTGAGGAACCCCGCAAGAAAATTCCGGAGGGTTAGCGAGCCACACTAAGCGACCCCTGTATGTCGAAAGTGGTCCGAAGGTCTTTTGCAGCGCGGTTACTCCTTCCTGACGGCTACTGACGACCGCTGCCCTGACTGCCGCCCTGCTTTGTCCCTTCCTTTGATGATGTATGGTAAGGCGAGACGATAGACGGGCCTCTGTTGGTGGAAGAAGACGTCCTTAGTTAAGTATTTTATGTGGGTCGCGCCCACAATTTTGTTCTTTGTTTGATTCCCTTAGGTTTCTTAGACTTATGTTTTGCAAAAGATAAAGCCGAGGGTAAGTGCATTTGGGCTGCGTAAACTGAGTTTTACTCCCTTGAAGTTTGTGAACAGTCCGGAGACATCTCGAGATGCCTGGTCTGACTAAGTTTGGAAGAATTTGTTGTCTTGGTTGTAATAGGGACTCCCGACTTGAGGACTCTTGTCCGATTCCTTCGGTTGGAACTCCCACATATGAGCTCTACTCGAAACATGGTATCGGCCCCATTGCCTTTAACGAGACATGGACTCGATACACGAAGAAAGATGGTGTTCTTAAAAGGCCAGAAAATGGTAGTTTTAATCCAGATGTGCTAGATAATTTGGAAGCAGTTTTATTTAAAAGAAAAGCCCGGCCGGCAATGTTTGACTCTTTCCGCCTTTGGCGTAAGGAAGCCAAACAGAAAGAAATTAAACAAGCAAAACGAGATAGGAAAGCACAGGGTATGACAATTATACAGGCTGCCCAACAGTTCAAAAATGATGAAATTGATCATGCGACTGAAATTTCAGAAAGACAACATCGTATGGCTATAGATAAATGCTATCCAGTGTTGCCTGTTTCTCCTTCTGATAATAAGAAAGATATAGAAGAAGATCCCCTAATGTCCCACTTATTAAGGTTGCCTCTGCCCTATGCGCAATATGCCAATGTACCTCAGCTGTTACATCCTGCTCAGCTGCCAGTGGTACCTCCGCCAGTTCCGGCTCTTCAGCATTTGCCTCCTCCAGTATTACTGCCCTTGCCGGTTTTACCATTAGTCTCAACTTCTTTGTCTTCATCTCCTGATCTCAGCTCTCCTTTGCCTTCTGCTCCTCCTGCAGTTACCAGTCCTTCTCCTGTCAGTTCCCCTAATTCTCTGTCTCCAATTTTAATGTCTAATTCACCGTCTGTGCGTAAGCGTCTCACAGACTCTGTCACTAGTATTCTATCTCCTTTCTTTGGAGCTTTTAATGTGTCTCCGGCTTTTGCTCTAAGACAATCTCGTAGTCAGTTTCCAGATTTTGAGGAACGAGAGAAGTTAGACTCTCTTGCACGAAGATGGATCAAGAAGGGTCCACAATATGGTGTGCTTGATATTATGCCTACCTTTTTGCAATGGAATGCGCCTACGCAGAGATATGTTTTCAATGTAATGTGCGACACTCTCATTAAAGAATGGGAAGATATGAGTTCGAGTCCGATCTCACAAGATCTGTTAAATGTTCAGATTGATTTTGAAAAAGGACTTATTGTGGGTTCTAAGGTTGAGGAAGCTGTGAGGACGCTTATCTCTTATAGATCCTTATTGTTTTCTCAGATTTTTCTTGATTCCGATCCGTCGGTTAGACTGACGTCGAAAAATTACCCTATGAGAGAGGTTCCTCCAGTATGGAAGGAGGCAGTTGCAGCAGTAGGTGGCAATGCGCCTATTCCTGCTCATTTCCAACGTATATGGGTACATGTACCTTGGAAAAGGTCTGAAGTTTTGGCCCTTAAGCAGACTCTACCAGATCCTCGTAAGAACCCTGCAGGTTATTACAAAGAATTATCGCAGACAATTGATGCTTGTATTATGAATCTAGCAGATATTGATATGCTAATGGGTAATGTAGTCCCACAGACAATATGGGCTAAAATTCGTACAGAGGATCACGCACAAGAATTAGGTGCTACTTGGGATGTTATAACTAATACAGATAGAGACCAAGTGGGTGGCGCAAAGCCTGACGCTCTGATCTCGGAACTTCCTGGTAGAATTATTACGTTAATGAAAACTATGATGCCTGCACTGAGAGTTAATTGGGATAAATTAGCAGCATGCAAACAAAAGAAAGATGAAAGTGTCTCTGACTTCTTTACTCGTTTCGAGGAGACATTTATCGACCACAGTGGTCAAGACATGGCTACCGAGGGTGGACAGCGATTATTTGTGGACAAATTTGTATTCAATTTACTTCCCGAGCTGTCACATAAATTAAAGGATTCAGAAAGTTCATGGGCAGTTTCTTCTTCTGATCAGATATTGGCTACTGCACAATATTACAAGAACAGAGATAAGGAAGAAAAAGAAAAGCAAGAGAAAAAAGACGAAAGATTTAAAGACGAAGGTTCTCTTGCAACAAGCCTATCCGCCACGTTATGCTCAGCCTCAAATTCAGCAGCCTCCGCAGTTTCAGAGGTTGTATCAAAAACCTGAGCCATACAATCCGCGACCTTTGTCAGGTCCTAATCAATGTGCCTATTGTAGAGAGGAAGGTCATTTTAAGAATAGTTGTCCGGTTTTATTGCAGCGCAATGGAGCATTATCTGCTCCACGAGGTCGTGCTGGGCTCCAGTCAGCAAACAGAGGTAGAGGTCGGGGTATGTTGACTCAAGAACAGCGTGCCCTTCCTTCTCCCAATTCCGTGAACTACTTTGATCAGCAAACTGTGAGGCCTACACAGTATTACAATGAAGACCATTATGTTGAAGGCAAGAATGAGACAAAGTAAGGGAGTCGTGCCAATCCCAGTAGATCAAAATGGTCCTTATGTTAACGTCACTATAATGGGTGTTTCAGAGCCATTTCTTCTGGATACTGGAGCAATGAGAAGTTCTATCATTCATTCTAAACTCCCTGGGGCACCTTCGTCTGGCTTAACGAATGTTTCCGTAGGATTTTCTGGCGCCCCTGTTCGCAATCCAGTTTCTTGCCCTTTGCCTATTTCAGTTGGCCCTTATGATTTGGAAGCTCCACTTCTGTTAACGAATGGATGCGGTGAGAATCTGTTGGGTCTAGACCTATTGAAAAGAATGCATGCCACAATATATTGTTCTCCTTCTGGCGTACATCTTACTCTAGGACAGAAATTGGTCTCCCCAATGTATTTGTCAAAAGATCAGTTTCCACCTGAATTACTTTCTCTTCCAGCAGCACTTTGGGCCACGGGTCCGAACGATGTGGGTTGTCTTGAGATTCCGCCTTATGTTGTCACTCTCAAGCCTAATGTTGAATTAACGCGCATCCCAAAGTATAGAATTTCTGCCGAAGGTGAGAAAGCGCTTTTGGGAATCATTCATGACCTGATTCAGAAGGGTGTGGTTGAAGAAACAAGAGGTAACACATGTAATAGTCCTATTCTTCCTGTTCTTAAACGCACTGATCCTTCTCAGCCTCCTGTATACCGTTTTGTAATTGATCTGCGAGAAGTAAACAAAATTGTGATTCCACAATTCCCTGTTGTTCCAGATATCACTGCTTTGTTGACAATGATACCTTCCACAGCGACTTGGTTCTCTGTCATCGATCTGAAGAATGCCTTCTTCAGTATTCCCATTGCAGAAGAGAGTAGGGACATTTTTGGTTTCTCTCTTGGAGGCCGAAGCTTCCGATTTAAGCGCGCACCTCAGGGCTATTGTGAAAGTCCCTCCATTTACAGCCAAGCTTTAAAATGTCATCTTGATACTTTTCACTTGCCGTCTGGTGCTGCTCTTATTCAATATATGGACGACTTGTTAGTCGCCGCTGATTCAGAAGATATCTGCAAAGATGTCACTGTTGCATTGTTACGCCATTTGTTTAAACTGAATCACAAGGTTTCACCTTCCAAACTACAATATGTTTGTCGAGAGGTTACCTACTTGGGTCATCTCCTATCAAAGGAGGGATGACGATTGACACCAGAACGAATACAGGCGATTGCACAAATGTCTGTACCATCCACACAAAGGGAAGTATGTGCCTTTCTGGGTATCACTTCCTATTGTAGACAGTGTATTATATTTCATAAGAAGGCTCAGACGAGATGAAGATATTCAAAAGGTTTAATCCTTAAAGAAAGATCCTATCCACCAGTAAGCAGAACAACAGCACAACTCCAACTGTCTTCTACAAGAACTTTCTCCTCCCAACCTTCCACCCAATAGATTCTACATCTCCTGTATATGTCATACATAGCAACATTAGAATTAAAGAATCCAAATATGTCATCCCTTGCAACCACATAGAGAACGAAGATACCACACATCTCCTTTCCTTATAACAAAAAAAACAAAATACATTGGCACAAAACACTTATAAAAAAAACCAAAAAAAAATATATGTACAAAGTTAAACATAGTCTTTCAGATAACCAGGATATGAAGCAATTCTCGACGAACGTCGGAGCACCCCTGCAGGAGTGCATGGATTCATACTTGAGAACGAAGATACCACACAGTGGATCCCTAAATTCTCTCTAATAGCCAAACCTTTGTTGCGACTCACTTTTAAAGATACGCCTCAGCCCCTCCCATGGACTGATGTGTGCCAAAAGAGTTTCACTGATTTACGTACCGTTCTCTGTTCTGCTCCTGTACTGGGCACCCCAGATTACACTAAGCCTTTTACGCTCTATGTTCATGAGAGAGAAGGTTGTGCATTGTCAGTCTTGACACAGCAATTCGGAGACAAACAGCGGCCATGTGCCTATTTCTCAGCTACGCTGGATCCTGTAGCTAAAGCATTGCCCAGTTGTCTCAAAGCGACAGCAGCAGCAGCAATTTCTCTCCGACAGTCTGCTGGAGTGGTATTGGATAACACTCTCATTGTTATGGTGCCACATGCAGTGGATACTTTGCTAAACAGAACGAAAACGCAGCATCTTACGAGTGCTCGTTTAACTGGTTACGAGCTGATGCTGTTGGCTAGTCACATACACATCAAACGATGTAATACCTTGAATCCAGCGACTCTGTTGCCCCTTCCAAATGAGGAGAGTGTTGAGGATCAACATGATTGTTTCTTCCGTACTGAGGAAGAGACAAAAGGGAGAATTGACCTGAGAGATACACCGTTAGAGAATCCGGATGGGACTCTATGGGTAGACGGTTCTTGTTTTAAAATGCCTAATGGAGATACAGTTTCAGCCTATGCTGTAACTACTTTACATACTATTGTAGAAACTGCACGCATTAGACACAATTCAGCGCAAGCAGCAGAATTGATAGCATTGACAAGAGCTTGTGTATTATCGAAAGGGAAGAGAGTGAATGTATACACTGACAGCCAATACGCTTTTGGTGTAGCGTTCAATTTTGGACGTCTCTGGAGGGAGAGGGGTTTCCTCACTTCACATGGCACCAAAATACAACATGGCCAGTTAGTGACTGATCTCCTTGAGTCGCTTGCCTTACCCACCCAAATAGCAATAGTGAAATGTAGTGCACACAAAAAGATTACGGATGATGTTGGTCGAGGAAATGCATTTGCAGACGAAATAGCAAAGAAGACAGCGAGAGATTCAACGAGTCGAATCTTTGTGGCAGGTCCTGCGAATTGGGTCAGAGAGAGAGGAATGTGTGAGAATACAGTGGAAAGCATAAAAGCGATTCAGAAAGAGGCTTCAGAGAGCGAGATAAGCAAGTGGAAAGAAAGTACTGGAATGTTAGATGAGATGGGTTGTTAGGTGGAACTATCTGAACATCAGCGTTGGCTGTTACCAAATGCCTATGTTCTCCCAGTAGTTACTATGGCACATGGTCCAGCCCACTTAAGTGCAAAAGGCATTTGTAAACTTCTAGCTCCAGTGTGGCAAAATGAGAATGTCCCAAAATGTGCAGACAATGTAGTAAAGCACTGTATTGTTTGTTTAATGTACAACCCGGGAAAGGGAACCCCAATTCCAGCAGGTCACTTTGCTCCTCCGACATATCCATTTGAGGTGTTACAAATCGATTACATTCATAGGGAGTGATGCAACAACCTCAAATATGTTCTGGTGGTAGTATGCGCCTTTTCAAGGTGGATAGAAGCATATCCTCTAAAAGATAACACAGCTTTATCCACAGCTAAAATCCTTCTAAAAGAGTTCTTCCCCAGGTTTGGTTTGCCACGCATTGTCTGGAGTGACACTGGGAGCGAATTTGTTGGCCAAGTCATGCAGAAAGTTTGTGCAGGTCTTGGAATCAAGCAAAAGTTCCACGCGGCAAATCACCCACAGTCAGCGGGTTTAGTAGAGTGTTACAACGGAACCTTGAAGTTAAAATTAGCAAAGGTTCAAGCAAGTACAGGACTTAATTGGCCTGATGCTTTGCTGTTAGCTCTGCTATCCACCAGAACTGCAGTACACTCTCGTTTGGGACTTAGCCCTTACGAAGTGGTATTTGGCCGTCCGGCCAACGTATGGGGAATACCTCGCCCTAAGAAATTCTCAGACTTGCCATATCCAATGTTGATTGATTATATGCATGACCTTACAACTAAATTGCGTGTTCTTCATCAACAGGTTCAGAGTGCTCTGCCGGAAGCCTCCACAGACCCAGGTCATTCCATCCGACCAGGTGACTGGGTCTGTGTGAAGAATTTTCAAAAGTCTAATAATCTTCAGCCCAGGTGGCGGGAGCCTCGAGTGGTGTTACTGACCACAAGAACAGCCGTCAAAGTTGAAGGAAAGAAAAATTGGATTCACGGTGTGCATTGCAAGAAAGTACCTTTGCCTTTGCCTTTTGATCAGTGGGTTCGCAGAGGTGTTGGTGACTGTGAAGGTGAAAAAGTTCCACGATTCGTACCCTTCAGTGAGGCACACCTGAATGGGACACTGTCTGAGAAAGAGGACGACAACATTTTACAGGAAGCAATTCCATCGCATCGTCGCTTGGATACGACTGAACCACAAACATTGTTCCAAAATCAGAGTGTTCCGGGGAAGGAACATTATAATCTAAGGCCCAGACCAAAGAACATTTAAGACTTTCTTCTCCCTTGTGTAGTGTTCTGTTCCGGTTGCAGTCACGGTAGGAGTCTAGGTCACGACCTGAGTAGTGACAATAGGTCTGCAGGATCTTCATTGTCATAGGACGGTAGAGTATCGTGACTTCAGTGATTGAGGAAGATTGCCGTGAGCATCCATTAGTAAGATGGAAACTACACTAAGTAATAAAGAAAGAAGAGATGAAATGAAGAAAGCATCCTGTAAAATAATGTACAGTCGTTTTTAGTAGAACTTTATGTGTTTTTATATCATTCTGTATTGTTTTGGCGATTATTGGTTGGATAATTTATGCTTTGCAGCCAAAAGATGCCTCCCCTTCTTCTTCTTCTTATTCTTCTTTGTCTTCTTCTACTATCTCTCCACACCTCTTTCATACTCTTCCTTGACATGAACTCGTTAGAAGAACTGAGTATTATAACAATTCCTTTATCCAACTATTACATCAGCATCAATTAGTGGTTAATACAACTGATTGTTGGGTGTGTGGTCTTATGCCACATACCACAGAGAAAGGAATGCCCTATCTAGTTCTTCCTTTTTCTTATGAAGGTTCTGCTTGGGCTTACTTCGTCATTTTCTCCAACGCTTATCAAAGCAAATTCAGACGATCTGTTAGCACACAAATTAATTATCCGGATTTTAGTCATAGTTCTTTAATTAAGGGTATGGTAGTTATGGCTAAAATCATGGAAAACAGCAAAATTTCTGTTGACGAAAGAAAAGCATACACTAATTGGAACGTCACCCAATACATGTCTAGTCTCAGTACTAAGGTTGGAAAAGGAAAGTCCTCACCAATCTGGACTATACCACATCAGGGCAACTTCTGCTTACAGATAAATGATCGCTCTTCTGACACTACACAAAAGAATAACTGCTCCTACACGTACGTTTATTCCTCTCAAAACTCGCCTCCTCTAGTGCCCTCTCAAGGCACCTATTTCATCTGCTACAACAGAGCTTATACTTGGTTACCAACGGGTTTCTCTGGCACTTGTTATATAGCCTTCCTTCTTCCCCCTACTTACACTGCTTCCTCAAATCATCACCGTATCCGATACGGCAGAGGGATTATTGATTCAAAGGACACAGCAGGACAAGAGGGAGGAGATTTCCTTAAAGGTTTTCTTCCCTTCTGGGGTCCCATGGCTAACAGCAGAAATATAAGGCAATTGGTCCGTGTCGTAGAGACTACAATAGACATCACTGTAGGAGCCTTAAGTAACATCACGGCAGAACTACAGGCGGATCGTCTTATGACCTTGCAAAATCGAGTTGCCTTAGACTTTGTTCTTGCCGATCGTGATGGAGTGTGCAAATTGATCGGGTCAAGTTGCTGTATTTTCATTCCTAATGACGCTCCGACAGTATACCAAGCTATCTCCAAGTTGCACATAATCTCCGAGTCTATTCATCAGGACGAAGGAGATTGGTCTTTAACGGAATGGTTTTGGGGACTACTGTCCAAATGGGGTTGGAAAGCATTGACATTCCTTGGTATAATTCTGACCATTATATTTTCCTGTTGCCTTTGCATGCACTGTGGTCCCGCTATCTGTGACCTTTGTGCTACCATGTGCATCCCAAAACCCAAGCCACAAGTAACAGAAAACATAAGAATGATGTTACAGCAACAGCTCGATGACCTCATGGCTATTGACGTGGACTCAGATTAGCGTGAGTCTATCTTGCCTGAGTTCTGGCAAAAGGAGGGTCTGAGGAACTTCGATTTTCGATCACGATCGAATCGACCCGCCATTTTGTGACCCGCCGCCATTTTGTGTTGCCATCACTCAGGCAGCACGGCGAACAAAGTCTATTCTGCTTTTACTGTAGCCCGGTGTCAAAATACGCCCTCATCCTCTATTTGCAAAGCTGGTGTTAGAACTAGCCGAGTACACTAATCCCTGTCTGGCTTTCCTAATCCCTGTTTCAACTATCTGTTGGCTCACACTATTCTTTCCTGACTTTATCTTATCGACTGGCCTTCACTGTCTCCTGCTAGCATTCTCTTGTTTCACGACTGTCCTCCAATACACACAAGCGTATCTCTCCACCTGCAAGTTAGTTATGAATCTGTTAATATATCAGCTTGAGGGTGGGGTGACAAACCCAGTTGGAGGAGAGGTCTCTGCGAGTCATCTGATATTTCTGTTTTCAAACCTTTCCTATTGGTTCCGCTTTGTTTTCTAACTTTCCTTATTGGCTCTTTCTTATATGCTCTGGGAGTGTATCTCGTTAATAATTGCATCGTTGTATAGTATTTAATCTGATGCGCCACAGAGTGAAGGGGCAGTCTCCTGAGAACCTACTTTGTGTACTTCTAGGATAACTGTACTAGCTGCAGCTAAATAAATCTGATCTTCTAACGCCGACAGAGTGTCCCGTGTCTCTGTGTAGCGAAGCAGGTGATCTCCAGAGACATAGGGCGTACCCTGGCGGCCCAAAAGGTTCTGGTTCTTCAGGTGGCAGGGGTGATGGGCAACAGGTCCCCTATGGGTGGGGGTGGCAGTAGTGATGGGCAACAGGTCCCCTATGAGTGGGGGTGGCAGGGGTGATGGGCAACATAAGCCCTATGGGTGGGGGTGGCAGTAGTGATGGGCAACAGGTCCCCTATGAGTGGGGGTGGCAGGGGTGATGGGCAACATAAGCTCTATGGGGGAGTGGCAGTAGCGATGGGCAACAGGTCCCTTATGAGTGGGTGTGGCAGGGGTGATGGGCAACAGGTCCCCTATGAGTGGGGGTGGCAGTTGTGATGTGCAACAGGTCCCCTATGAGTGGGGGTGGCAAGGGGTGATGGGCAACAGGTCCCCTATTGGTGGGGGTGGCAGTAGTGATGGGCAACAGGTCCCCTATGAGTGGGGGTGGCAGGGGTGATGGGCAACATAAGCCCTATGGGTGGGGGTGGCAGTAGTGATGGGCAATAGGTCCCCTATGAGTGGGGGTGGCAGGGGTGATGGGCAACATAAGCCCTATGGGTGGGGATGGTAGTGGTGCTGGCCATACAACCCCTATGGTGGCCTGTTGTTAGTGGCCAGGATGTGGAGCCCCTGTGTGTATGTGCCATTTTGCAGGTATGTGTCGTTTATTTGTATGGTCGGTGTCTGACTTACCGTCTGCGCCATCCACGTCTGTTCCTGATCCGGTCATAGATGTAGAGTACTGGTATGACCTGCGCGATGGGATTCATGATGTGTTCGTCTCGTACACACTGCTTGTTGCTCTGTCTCTTACCCGTTGCAAACTGGTCCGCCTCGTAGCTGTGGATTGAGTTGTGGCACGAATCGTAGCTGATATGCTTCTTTTCCGGATGCTGTGACGTGCCGTACGTGGCGACCCGTCCGGCGCGTAGGAAATATGCACCGTACTTGTCAGGGCGGAAACTGCTATGGATACTGCTTCCGGGCGACTCGGTTCGGCGTTAGGAGTTACGGCTCGGGCGGAGAATGGAGCTTAAGTCACAGCCTACGTGTCGGTCGTGTTTTTGGCAGTTATGTGCATCGTACTTCATCAACAGGACGGACCGGCTCTGGGTACTGGTCGGTCGCACGGTAAGGCTACGAACAGCTCTCGGGGAGCTGCCCGACCCGGATCAGAATCGACCCCTTTAGGCCTGGCCCAAAATTCCATTCCGTTCGCGGAAATTGCGATATTTTGGCATTTTTGCGTTCCGCGGAAAGCGCGAAAATGTCAAAATTTCCGCATTCCGCAGCTTAGCGATAATTTGTTTCGTGCTCGCGCTGTAAAAAAATACATTCTTGCGTTCGCGCGATCGCCTTACCTGAATCCCCGCGTTCGCCGACAAGTTTTCCCGACCCGGTCGCGTTCTCCACAAGATGTTGGATTGTTGGTAGCCGTTTTGCGCTGTCTCGCGACAGTTCTACGGCCGCATTAACGTCAGTTGTCGTGCGATCACGTCATTTGTCGCGCTATCACTTCTTTCTTTTCGCGATCATGCACCGCGCGAGTATGAGAAGATTGAGATCTCGAACACATCATTCTACATCGCGAGCCATAGGATGAGGACGCGGGCACGTCTAATCGAACGCGAACAGGAGAAAGAGACCCTGAACACGTCATATCCAACGCGACAGGGACAAAGAAGAGAACGCGATCATGTTGTTTTCGACACGCCGGCGGAAGTAATGTGAAGCTCGAGAACTCAACAATGTAAAATTTTCAATTTGGAGAGGAATATCAGCTCTAGCAGCATGAAACCTTCTACAAATGCTGATTTTGGATGAAAACAACTCCTTACATTGACATTTGGCTTTCCTTTTTTGTGCAAGGAGTCATTTTTTTAAAAGGTGGAGAGAAGGAGGAAGTGACACAGAATGTCCAACTTCCTGTTCCTGTCCAGCAGGCTCCTCCCAGTTCTTTGTCCATCTCCTGCTCATCCTGCCTTTGGATTTGGAGCTGAAAAGATCACTCTTTTTGTCTGCTGCATCATTGCAATTGGATTTGAGGATTTTTGGAATAGGATATTTTACAAGTAAGTGGTTGTTGTGTTTGTTTGATTGTGGGCATTGCAGTTGTTGTAACTACAATTTATTTTTGATAATTAATTATCATCATTCCTTTTTTATTTTTTTTATTTTGTGGGTAGTAGTAGTAGTAGGCCCGAGCTAGCCATGGGCATGGCCTCATGGGTGTGTGTGTGCATGATGAAGCAACTGTTCCTTTTGTTGTTTTTTGAATGCATTTCATTTTCAAGCACATTTAGGGCATGGATGGCATTGGATTGAGTTGGGGAAGTGTGCTTTTTGGGGGTGGCCTTTGTGATGTTGTTGGGCCTGGCCATGTGGCTGGTGGCCATTTTGAAGCCTAGGCCTGCAAGCTTGCCTGGCCTTGTCTGCCAACAGGCCTGCTTTTTCATCCACTAGGATCAGAGCAGGTAGCCACAGCTTTATTAATCAAGTGTTTTCTGTGTGGTCTGTTGAATTTAGACATCATTTAGGGCATGGATGGCATTGGATTGAGTTGGGGAAGTGTGTTTTTTGGGGTGGCCTTTGTGATGTTGTTGGGCCTGGCCATGTGGCTGGTGGCCATTTTGAAGCCTAGGCCTGCAAGCTTGCCTGGCCTTGTCTGCCAACAGGCCTGCTTTTTCATCCACTAGGATCAGAGCAGGTAGCCACAGCTTTATTAACCCCTTCCATGCGGGGCGGATTCCCCCGCTGTGCTGAGCGCTGCTTGCGCGGGCGTGGTCATGACGGAACGGTTCCGTCATGAGCACAGCTCAACCGACGCTCATGACGGAACCGTTCCGTCATGAGCACCGAAGGGGTTAATCAAGTGTTTTCTGTGTGGTCTGTTGAATTTAGACATCATTTAGGGCATGGATGGCATTGGATTGAGTTGGGGAAGTGTGTTTTATGGGGTGGCCTTTGTGATGTTGTTGGGCCTGGCCATGTGGGTGGGGCCATTTTGAAGCCTAGGCCTGCAAGCTTGCCTGGCCTTGTCTGCCAACAGGCCTGCTTTTTCATCCACTAGGATCAGAGCAGGTAGCCACAGCTTTATTAATCAAGTGTTTTCTGTGTGATCTGTTGAATTTAGACATCATTTAGGGCATGGATGGCATTGGATTGAGTTGGGGAAGTGTGTTTTTTGGGGTGGCCTTTGTGATGTTGTTGGGCCTGGCCATGTGGCTGGTGGCCATTTTGAAGCCTAGGCCTGCACGCTTGCCTGGCCTTGTCTGCCAACAGGCCTGCTTTTTCATCCACTAGGATCAGAGCAGGTAGCCACAGCTTTATTAATCAAGTGTTTTCTGTGTGACCTGTTGAATTTAGACATCATTTAGGGCATGGATGGCATTGGATTGAGTTGGGGAAGTGTGTTTTTTGGGGTGGCCTTTGTGATGTTGTTGGGCCTGGCCATGTGGCTGGTGGCAATTTTGAAGCCTAGGCCTGCAAGCTTGCCTGGCCTTGTCAGCCAACAGGCCTGCTTTTTCATCCGCTAGGATCAGAGCAGGTAGCCACAGCTTTATTAATCAAGTGTTTTCTGTTTGGTCTGTTGAATTTAGACATCATTTAGGGCATGGATGGCATTGGATTGAGTTGGGGAAGTGTGCTTTTTGGGGTGGCCTTTGTGATGTTGTTGGGCCTGGCCATGTGGCTGGTGGCCATTTTGAAGCCTAGGCCTGCAAGCTTGCCTGGCCTTGTCTGCCAACAGGCCTGCTTTTTCATCCACTAGGATCAGAGCAGGTAGCCACAGCTTTATTAATCAAGTGTTTTCTGTGTGGTCTGTTGAATTTAGACATCATTTAGGGCATGGATGGCATTGGATTGAGTTGGGGATGTGTGTTTTTTGGGGTGGCCTTTGTGATGTTGTTGGGCCTGGCCATGTGGCTGGTGGCCATTTTGAAGCCTAGGCCTGCAAGCTTGCCTGGCCTTGTCTGCCAACAGGCCTGCTTTTTCATCCACAAGGATCAGAGCAGGTAGCCACAGCTTTATTAATCAAGTGTTTTCTGTGTGATCTGTTGAATTTAGACTTCATTTAGGGCATGGATGGCATTGGATTGAGTTGGGGAAGTGTGTTTTTTGGGGTGGCCTTTGTGATGTTGTTGGGCCTGGCCATGTGGCTGGTGGCCATTTTGAAGCCTAGGCCTGCAAGCTTGCCGGGCCTTGTCTGCCAACAGGCCTGCTTTTTCATCCACTAGGATCAGAGCAGGTAGCCACAGCTTTATTAATCAAGTGTTTTCTGTGTGATCTGTTGAATTTAGACATCATTTAGGGCATGGATGGCATTGGATTGAGTTGGGGGAAGTGTGTTTTTTGGGGTGGCCTTTCTGATGTTGGTTGTCTTAAAGACATGCTTTTGTTGTATGTGTCTGGTGTGTTGGTGTGCAATGCATGCACCCTGCAGACCTTTTTGGGGCCTGTGAATGTTCGTATTTCCATTTTGTTGCATTAAAAAGGCAGAGCAGTGTGCTTTAGCATGCATCCTTCACCTGGCTTTTATAGGCCTTTTGTCAGCTCCTGGTGTTTCCCAGGCCCCCAGGTTGTTTGTGATTTGTGAGTGTCCATGTGGGTGGTGGCCTTTTGGGGTGTTTTTTTGACTGTGAGTTATTAGTGTCCTACTTTTGCCATAGGCCTGCATGGTTTTCCTATTGGCTATTTGGCTTACTGCTTCCATCCATCCATCCCCTTTGCCAGCAGCTGCTCCATGGATGCTGAGATGCTCAAATAATTTAATGGTCCACCCCACTTTCATTACATTTTTATTTTGGTGGTTATTAATAACTTTCCTATCCTTCCTGAGAGTGTATTGTGTGGCTGTACACAGTAGTATAACATAGCTCTAGTGAAAAAAAAAAATCATAAATGGCTAGACTATCTTTTGTTTGCACTAGTACAGTACTAAGTAATTGAACCACAACAACAAATGCAACATTTCACTGATGTTCTTCTCCTGTCTTATTTGCTTTTAGGTGCACAAAAGACAGAGTAGGAGGTGTCATCAGCATAACCCGGTTACCCGTTGTACTGCCAGCCAGACAGAAGTCCTGCTGCGCATCACGTCCACGTGTGACCAGAACTTGTTGTGCATCTGCAGCCTGCCTGACATCTGAAGAAGATGGCCCCAAAGAAAGGTACCAGGTCCAGTACCAAGAAAGTTGCCGGTGAGAAGAAGGAACAGAAAAAGGAAGTGCCATTAACCACGACTGGTGGTGTGCCGGCCAATGTTTTTTGTGGCACCAAAGCATTGTCCGGGAACCAAGCTGGGAGCAGCACAGTGGTCCAACCCCACCAACCTAGGCCCAAGGGCTTTAGTGTCGCAGAGGTAGCCAGTCTACTAATGAGCAGCGATGTTGAAGAAATGTCATTACCGCAAAGTAGTACACAATCAAGTTCAACGCAGGCGCAAACTCAGCAGATCAGTGTGCAGCCGCCGCAACAATAACAGCAGCAGCCGCCGCAACAAGAACAGCAGCAGCCGCCGCAACAAGAACAGCAGCACCCGCCGCAACAAGAACAGCAGCACCCGACGCAACAAGAACAGCAGCACCCGCCGCAACAAGAACAGCAGCACCCGCCGCAACAAGAACAGCAGCACCCGCCGCAACAAGAACAGCAGCAGCTGCCGCAACAGCCCACCATAGTAGTTGTTGCTCCTGACGTAGGGGCATTTCAGGAAATCGAGCTTCCTGCAGACAAAGTGGAGCAAACTCAAACCTCTGTTTCAGAAGATCTATTGTCTTCCAGACCACCAGCAAGGAAAAGGAGGCTTAGTCCATCATCTTCTACTTCAAGCCCCGCTTCTGATGATCGTGATGACACTTGGGTCCCACCAGCACGGTCTGAGAGCAACTGCGCAGACGACCTCGCCCCTCTGAAGACCCCGCCTAGCAGACCCGGCAGCAAGAAAGCCCCATGGTTCGCCGACGAACTCAAGAGCTCCAAGAAGAACTGCCGAGCACTCGAGAAAGCCTGGCGCAGAGACCCAACACCGAGCAACATGACTGCCCTCAAGCTCGCCACCCGAAAACACCACCAACTGATCCACGCCACCAAGAAAACCGCATTCAAGGAACGACTGGACAACAACGCACACAACAGCAAGGAACTCTTCAACATCGTTAAAGAGCTCTCCAACCCCAACGCCGGAAACAACGACATCACCCCTTCGCAAGACCTCTGCAACTCCCTCGCCTCCTACTTCCACAACAAGATCGCGGACATACACAACAGCTTCAGCACTCAACCGACGCACACCATGACTGAACCACCGCCCCCCACCACCACCCTCCGCGCCTGGACTCCGATCAGCACCGAAGACACCATACGCACGATGAACTCCATCCACTCCGGATCTCCGACCGACCCGTGCCCTCACCACGTCTTCAACAAGGCCGACGCTGTCATCGCACCCCACCTGCGGGACATCATCAACACCTCCTTCGACACCGCTACCTTCCCCGAGAGCTGGAAGCACGCCGAACTCAGCGCTCTACCAAAGAAGCCATCAGCCGACCCCACCGACCTCAAGAACTACCGCCCCATCTCGCTGCTCCCGTTTCCTGCAAAAGTCATCGAGAAGACCGTCAACAAGCAGCTGGCCGCCTTCCTCGAGACGAACGGATCGCTCGACCTCTCGCAGTCTGGCTTCCGGGCCAACCACAGCACCGAGACCGCCCTGATCGCAGCCACCGATGACATCCGAGCCCTGCTCGACAACGGAGAAACAGCGGCCCTCATCCTCCTAGACCTCTCCGCAGCCTTCAACACTGTCTGCCACCGTACCCTAGTGCGGCGCATCAGCAACGTCGGAATCCAGGAGAAGGCACTGGAATGGATCATCTCGTTCCTCGCCGGAAGGACACAGAGAGTCCGCCTCCCCCGTTCAGATCAGAAGCCACCGAAGTCATCTGCGGCGTTCCTCAAGGCTCCTCGCTCAGCCCAACCCTCTTCAATGTCTACATGAGCCCCCTCGCAGACATCGCACGCCAACACAACCTCAACATCATCTCCTACGCCGACGACACCCAGCTGATCCTCTCCCTCACCAACGACCCCGCCACCGCCAGAGCCAACCTACACGAAGGGATGTCAGACGTAGCCAAGTGGATGATGAACAGCCGCCTGAAACTGAACTCAGACAAGACGGAAGTCCTCATCCTGGGATCCTCACCCTCCGCCTGGAACGACTCCTTGTGCCCCTCGCCCTGGGCAGCGCACCCATACCAACAGACCACGCACGCAACCTGGGCTTCATCCTGGACTCCTCCCTCTCCATGACCAGACAAGTCAACGCCGTCTCCTCGTCGTGCTTCAACATCCTGCGCATGCTACGCAAGATCTTCCGGTGGATCCCCACCGAGACCAGGAAGACGGTCACCCAGGCCCTCGTCACCAGCCGTCTGGACTACGGCAACTCCCTCTACGCCGGAACCACCGCCAAACTCCAGAGGAGACTCCAGCGGATTCAGAACGCCTCAGCACGACTCATCCTGGACATCCCCCATCGCAGCCCCATCTCTGGACACCTGAGAGATCTGCACTGGCTCCCGGTCAACAAGAGAATCACCTTCCGTCTCCTCACCCACGCACACAAAGCCCTACACAACCAAGGCCCAGGATACCTCAACAGCCGCCTCAACTTCTACGCTCCCACACGCCAGCTTCGATCGACCGGCCACGCCCTCGCCGCCGTCCCCCGCATCCGAAGAGCCACCACAGGAGGAAGGTCCTTCTCCTGCCTGGCCGCCAAGACTTGGAACTCCCTGCCCACCCACCTCCGCCTGACCCAGGACCACCTTGCCTTCAGGAAGCAGCTCAAGACCTGGCTATTCGAGCAGTAGCGGACCCCCCCTCCCCTAGCGCCTTGAGACCCTCCGGGTGAGTAGTGCGCTATATAAATGCTTTGATTGATTGATTGATTGATTGATTGATATACGCCACAAGACAATGCTTCTGAAAAGGAAGGTCCCAGAAAAACTTGGAGTTATGGAGGTAGATGTAGAAGAGGGGGTGATGATGTTGATGAAGACGAGCCAGTCATCACGCACATTACTCCCGCCCCAAAGGGATTGGAGACCAACATTCTATCCCTATCCAGAAAGGCTGCTACTGAGCGGGATGTAGCACGGAACTCACCAACACAGGTTACACCACCAGTACCTCCAGCTGCCATATTTTCCAAGGCCCGGCAGGGACCTACATCCAGCTCAACCATCTCAGTAGGTAGTGGTAGTAAAAGTCACAGTGTAGGTGCACAGGGGCACACATTTTCAAACACCCCCTCTAGTTCATCTGGTGTTGAAAGTGGCACATCCAGCAGTGCCAGAAAGTTCTCCTCCCCAGTTTGGGACTTCTTTTCTGTTAGCGCCAAGGAGGAGAACGTTGCTATATGCTCAATTTGTCGGCAAAGTGTTCGGCGTGGTAAGCTTGGTACAAATTATGGTACCGGAGGACAAGCAAGTCATCTCAGAATACACCACACTATCGTGTGGGAGGATCACCTACTTAAGTTAAAAGAAAGTAGAAAAACTCAACCCATTGAAGTTGGTCAGGATGAATCAGAGAGCGATATTATTGCGGTGGCAGGTGAAGAGGGAGGCATTTCTAGCCCTGTCCCCAGTACTGCAGTGGTGGTAACGCCCACATCCTCCTCAGTAACATCAGAGTGGCACCGCAGTAAGAGCCATACTCAGAGTCTGTGTGAGACACCAAGGCGACCGGCGAGTACCTCAATGAGACAATCTGTGTCGTTGAGCCGTAGTGGGTTAATGAAAACAGCACCACTAAGGAAAGTAAGCCAGCCTACCATTGAGAGCATGTTTAGGTTGGAGGGGCAGTTCCAACGCAACCACCCAACGGCACGATTGTACAATGCAAAGCTGGCTAAAATGTTAGCGCTGGACCTTCTTCCTTTTTCATTTGTGGAAGGGGTGGGTTTCCTTGAATTTGTGTCTGCCATCTGCCCGAAATGGAAAGTTCCCAGCCGGTCCTATTTCGCAAGAATTGCTGTTCCGGCACTATATCATGATGTGCTGGAATTGGTTGGACACGCTTTGCAGAAGAGTGCTGTGCACAATATCCACCTGACAACAGACATGTGGAGCAGTTGCCAAGCCACAGATTACATGTGCATCACTGCACACTGGATCTCTTTTGTGGGGGTTAAAGATAAACTATCTGCGCAAGGTGTTGTTGACACAGCTGCGATTTTTGAAGGTACTCGGAAACATGCAACTGTAGCCATGTTCGCCATGGAGAAATCTCATACGGCTCAAAACATTTTACACGAGTTTCGCACCAAGGTTTTGGAATGGCTGCGGCCCAGAGGGCTTCATATTGGTTTTGTTGCCACAGACAATGGCAGTAATGTACTTAAGGCCATGGAACTTGGTTCCTATTTCAGGGTTCCGTGTTTGGCGCACTGCATAAACATTATAGTTCAAGACTTTCTGAAAAAAGAACCCATAGTCAGCAATTTACTGGCCATCTGCCGAAGAATATGCACTCATTTCAGCCATTCTTTTAAAGCTCGGAAGCAGCTGAGGATCATCCAACGTGAACTTAGGATGCCAGTCAAGGCACTCATCCAGGAGGTGGCAACACGTTGGAACTCAACGTATTACATGCTTGATCGTCTGTCCGAACAGCACATGTCACTCCATGAATATGTCTGGAAAAGAAGAGGGGATGCTGCTAGTGCTACTGTTAAAGGCATGATCCTTGACATGGAGCAATGGAGCCTAATTAAATGCCTGACTGAGATGCTTTCTCCTTTTGAGGTCTTCACACGTGAAGTCAGCAAGGAGGACTGTACAATGGGCCAAGCTATCCCATTATTGCAAATGCTAGAGTATGAGCTGAATAATGTGTCTGAATCATACAAAGGTGTAGAGGACAGAAGGCAAGCCCATGACTTGGTGGAGAGCTTATCCCGGCGCTTAACTGAAAATGTAAGGTTACAAAATAAAATTTTGTCACAAGAACATTACATTTGTGCCACAATTCTGGATCCACGTGCAAAATTGGGACTACTGAAGACATTCCTTGCTTTTTCTGACAATGATGTGGCCCGCTACAAAAGATGTATAGCTGAAGCAGCCAGTAAGTTGGAAAACAAATGGCTGCTAATTAAAAGCCCGCAAGATCAACCCACAAGAAGTACTGATACTGAAGCAGGTCATGCAGAATCAAGTGCAACTTCGTCGGCTGAGGGCAGTGCGGTTGGCTTACAATCACAACACTCACCATCACTATCTACTACAGCAACAATAACTGGATCATTAGGCCGAGTACAATCATTATCATTACAGGATTGGTATGTAAAGATGGGCTATTGTAAGCACAGTGCTGATGCACAGAAAAAACAGCACAAAAGCTTACCAGCAGCAACCCTGAACATTGAGCAGATGGTCCAGGCCTATCTGGACGACCCAACAGAGGTGTACGTTGATCAAAACCCATCGCAGTATTGGTATAGGAAAAGGTCTGAATGGCCACAGCTCAGCAGGCTGGCGATAAGCTATCTGGCTTGCCCTGTCGCAAGTGTCTCTTCTGAACGTGTTTTCAGTGCTGCTGGTTCCATTGTAACATTGAGAAGGACCAGTCTATCTCCAAAAAACGTGGAGAGGTTAACAATGATCAAAATGAATCAGCACTTCATAACACCGAATTACACAATACATGAATCAATGGAGGAAGATGAGGACAGCGGCTCAGGTGACGGAAGTATTGTGTCAGATGATTACCTACTACTGGCTGAACCCCCAGAGTTTGAGGACAAGCTATACTTCCCTGACAATTAGGCTCGCACTTACTTCTTCTTTAAATCTTTATTTCGGCAATATTTCAGCCATAAAAGAGTACACAACATATTATACACATTAAAATTACACTGTTAAAAGAGCATCTAAAAATGACATAGGCAAATGCAAATCAGGGATGAAAAACAGTGTCAATGTTAATGTTGCTTTTTGGGGCACACATTGTATCTGTAACTGACGTTGCACAAGTAGAAAACATGCCCGACTACTAGGCAGTATTAGATAGTATAAAACTCCTTTTAATCCAGAAAGCATGCAAATATTTGGCTAAGGCAAATACAATGTGACCTGCAGTTTCAGTCTTAAAAACCCTTAGTGCGTCCGAGCATTTCCTAAAACCAAGGTTCCTACAGATAGGTACAATCCATTTCTGCCTTGCTCTGCTATAGAGTGGACAGAAAAAAAGGATGTGGCTTTCATCCTCTTTAATCATGTCACAACCAATACAGTGTGAGGACCTAGTCGGGTACCATTTGCTTGTTAAACACGCTAAGGGGAGTGCACCAAACCTCCATTGTATGTATAGCTTCCTAGCCATAACAGGGAAAATTACATCCATAAAATCTTCAAATGAATAGACTGATTTGATCTCTATAAATGCTTTCACCATGGTACCATTCTTTGAATCATGGAGCCACGCATTAGAGCATCGAGATCGGTATAACTCGGTGAATGTTTTCCCAGGCATCTCTCTGCAAGCTATTGCTGGATTCACCCACATATCTGCAAGACCCAGATTCGTAAATTCATCTTTGATGTATGAGAGCCAGGGGATATGTGCTGCCCTGCCTAATCTCAGTATTTCTTGGAGCTCTGTTTTGTACTGCTCCAGCTCGGGGGTCAGCCAGATCCTCCTCCAAAACCTGAGAGGTTTAATGGCTAGTTCCTCCTGGATGGGGAGTAAACCTAAGTCAAGCCTCAGCGGTAGTAGGGGTGTACTTTGGGGGAGCGCGAGCAGTTGTCTCAGGAAGTTGTTCTCAACCTTAGTTAGTCCTGGTCTAATAGCGTGCCCCCATAGTTCCCCTCCGTATAGTGCAGCCGCTCTGGCCCTCACCTTATAGATTTCGAGACTAGGGCTGATGGGTTTAAAAGTAGAGGCATTTGTCATCTTTAGGATTCCCCCAGCTATTTGGGTCAGTTTAAGTTGAGATTTTGTAAGATGTGGGCCCCAGGAAAGTTTTTCACCTAGGGTAACACCAAGGTATTGGAAGGTGTGAACTCTCTCGAGTGCAACTGAATCAAGGGTAGGTGGTGGCCTAGTGTGTATTGGGGGATTAAAAATCATGTATTTGGTCTTATCTACATTGATCTGTAGTCCGTGCTCCCTACAGAAGTTGCTAAATCCCTCCAATATACGCTGGATGCCCATTGGTGTCTTGGAAAGGAGCAGGGTGTCATCCGCAAACATTATGGCTGCTACTTTCCTGCCTGCCAACCTGGGTGCATCGTTGTTAGGGACTGCATCCAGGCTGGCAATCAATCCGTTCACATAAATACAGAACAGAGTAGGGGCCAGGACACACCCTTGCCTGACTCCCTTGCTTACAGCAAACCTGTCAGACAATACACCTCCTCTTGCACACCTGACCTGGGCAAAATTCTCAGTGTGTAGCCTCACCAATATGCCCAGTAGGGAGATGGGTACACCCAGATCGCGTAAAACAGCCCAAAGTTTGCCCCTAGGAACAGTGTCAAACGCAGAGCGTAAATCAACAAAAACCATGTGGAGACTGCCACCCTCCAATGACACAGTCTTCCAGTATAGCATTACTAGGCGGAAGATCTGGTCCATGGTAGATGTTTTACTTCTGAAACCAGCCTGATAGGGAGAAAGGATATCATTCTCATTGATCCAGTCCTGCAAGTGATCTAAAATAAGTCTTGCCATTATTTTTTGGGGGACGTCAATGAGGCTGATAGGCCTATAATTAACGGGGAGCAGGGGAGAACCCTTCTTATATATCGGTACGATTTCCGCTCCCAACCAAGAGTCCGGGACCTCCGTACCGTGCAAAATTGAGTTGAAGAGTGCACAGAGGTACGGTGCCCATATCTTAGGCTGATCTTTGAGCAAATCCCCGGGTATCTTATCTATGCCCGGTGCTTTACCCATTGCCAGTTTCCCTATGGCAGTCATAACATCATCTACGGTGAATTCCAGGGCTTCGGCATCCCCCACAGACGAGAGCCGGAAGGGCAAGAGATCTAGATCAGAAGTGGCAGCGTAAAGAAATTTAAAATGGGATTCCCACACCCCCGGGTCAAGATTAGCTTCAATGGCATTACGGGGTTCCGCGCACCCAGAATTCACAATGGCCCAGAATCTACTCAATTCCTTATTTGCGAGGGCCGATGATAGACTTTCCCATCTCTCCCAATCCCAATCTATCTTAGCCTGTTTTAAAACTTGTTTGTGGGCATCCCTAAGTGAGCAGATTGTTAGCTTGTCACTGCCGGTTTTGATGGCATTAATCAAAGCTGTTTTAGCTCTCCTGCATTCGGCATTATACCAGGATGGCGGGTTAGTCCTTGGTTGCCTAGCAGGAACTATAGGGTTTAAAAAGCCTGCAAGGGTATCAACTAATTCCCTGTGAACATTGAGGAAGCGTGCAGAGTTATCCTCGGACTGCCCTTTGTCCCAGATGTCACTTGCCAGCTTAAGCAAGGGGATAATAGATGAATATAAGCTTGGCAATGCATCCCGCCTTTCGCATAGGGTTTCCCACTTAACCCTCCTCCTGTTGTTGGTGAGAACCAGTCCTAGTTCAACAGTTGGTTCCAAATGGGCTTTAGCAGAGTATGGCATTTCCATTCTCAGCAGTAGGGCGTTATGATCGCTATCCGATCTATTCACGACCTCCAAATCCATAATTTTAGACCATAACCTAGTCTGGACCAAAAAGTAGTCCAGATGAGATTCGTGGTCTTTTTTGTTGTAAGTGCATTTGGATGGAATGTCCGAAGGCATTCGGCCATTAACCGCCCTAACTGAAAACTGCAAGGTTAGAGTCATGACCTGGATGGCCAGTGGGGTCCATGCCTTTACAACAGTGGACCTGCACTGTGGGATACCCCAAAACTCATCTTCTTCCTGCAATGCCCCCTCACCCAGCCCTGGAAGGGGCTCAAAGTGGCAATTAAAATCTCCTGCAATCACACAGTTAATATCATGGTCCAAAGATTCCAGGAAAGATGATAGTTCCCCTACAGTGTTTGATTCTTTAGCCATAGCAGTAGGGCGTGAATATACATTCACAACTGCCAATTTATATGAGTTGGGCCAGGACAGTTGGACACAAAGAATGTCGTCCGAATTGGTCTGGATCAAATCCACACTACAGCCCAGGTGTACACCTATCCATGTTGTCAGGCCACCAGAAGGGCGGCCCTTGCCTCCCCACCGAGCCGCGATGTTAAAGGAAGCGAACCCGGCTCTATGAACCACCTCCCTGGCCCAGGTCTCCTGCAATAGAATCACGTCAGCAGTGTCCACAAAAGAGCCCCATTCGGGACATGCTAGCTTATTTGTTAGGCCTGCCACATTCCATGATAGTAAATTCATACATTGGGGGCGAAGTGTGTGCTGGGATGGGGGATCTGATACAGACGAGATGCTACTTCTCTGCTGGGGATCAATTCTCCCTCCAAAGATGGAAGTAGCGCTATGGGAGGGGGCTGACATTGGAGGGGAAGCAGAAAACTGCAGGGGGTGCGCTTGGGGATTGCCATTGATGCTACTGTAACTGGTCTCCCCTATGCTAGTGGTGCAGCCCATAGTGTCAGGAGTCAAATTCCCTTCCTCATGCAGCCCAAGGGGCTCTAAACCTAGAATACTGTCCCCCGTAGAACCCTGAGCTACCTGAGTTGACTTGGCCAGTCAATCGACCTGGTCGAGGCAGCTAAACCTATTTGTACAAATAGGGTAAGCCCATTCTGCGTCGGAGGGCAGATGCCTTGATTTCCCAGCACCTCCCCTTTGTCTATGCGGAATGTATGTCCAACCGCTCTCTTCTATCCTCAGATGATCGTTTGGGTAGAAGTAAGAGAGGGGGCGCACCCCAATGTTCGTGTCTAAGCGGGTTTTTTTCCAGTTGCAGATATAATCTGCTGTCCTGGCATCCCGAAAGTTAACTATGACACAATCGCCAGTTAAGTTTTTAGGAGTGTGCCCTACCCACCCCACCCTTCTAACCATAATAATCTCACAACTAACCTGCGGTGGCAGGGGCCTATGGTTTGAGAGCCAGTGGATTGCCTTGTTTTTTAGGTTCAGGAACTCCTCAGTGTTATGATCATTAATTTCAGGAACCCCTGTTAGGACTACCATGTATGGACTAGCTTCCGGAGGCAAGTCTATTCTAGAAATCATCCTAGTAGCCTTATCCTGGGTTCGCTTTCTCACTGTCCTCATGTTATCGCTATTATTACCCAAGGGGGCCTCTCCCAGGATGTTACTATCTGTGTGATGGTCCGTAAGAGGGCTAGCTTCATGATGTTCTAGTGATGGAGTGTTTGGTGTAGCTGGAATTGCCAGTGATGTAGCTTTCGGGACAGGTGGTAGCCGTGGAGCTATGCAATGGGCCGACGGGACTGGTAGGGCCCCGGCTATAGTGGTACAGTGGCAATTGCAAAAGCATGCGGGGAATACTTTATTGTTGTTAGCACCCTCAGTGTGATCCTTAATTCCTTGTTCAAGCTTAGTCAGAAGGGTGACTATTCCCTCCAACCTGGATTCCAGGGGTGCCAGTAGCGCGCGCAGCATTAGATCTAATTGTTGCGGAACTATTGCGTCCCCTTCTGACTGTGTCATCAATTCAGACAGGGCTGATGCCTGGACAGGGTGATCCCCAGAAGACTTAGAGGAAGACGAAACTGGAGGGAGGGTGCAGCTACCCTGACCATCTCTAGCCACCAAGTCTGCCACTAAAGCTACACCATGATGTGCAGATTTAGCTCCCCCTGGCTTAGAGCGAACTTGCCTGGTGGCTTTTGGCTTGGAATTTGCAGACAACCCTACCTTAGTGGCCCTTTTTTCCCGTAGAATCGGTCCCGACCTAGTCACTGGAGGGGATGTAGTTCTAAGGTTGACCACAGGGTCGTTGTCACTAGAAGCTTCACTACTAGAAGTCTCATCAATAAATTGGGTGAGAGGAAGGGCATTACTAACAGTGCCATTTGGGGTGCGTGCAGATGCGAGGAGGCCCAAAGAGGATCTTCTTGCTAGGGCCAAATCCTGCGACACTCTGCGCTCCATGAGGACAATACCCTGGTCAATCACCGAGTTGGCTCTAACTATGAATTGATCTAGTGTACCAGTGAGATTTCCTTTGGTCGCATGGTTCCTACCCTCTTTGGCTGCCATACTCAATTAGGGTACAACACAGTGCGCGATTAATCTAGTATAGCAGCGATGTGGCCTCCACAAGACAATACGGACAATACAGCCACGTGCAATGGAAATGACAAGTAAAGAACACATACGCGCTAGAGCCGTAGGTGAAAGAGGGGTAGCCCGGTCCGGTCTCTCTCGGTCTCAAACGGGCTACAACGGGCCCGCCCTTGGCCCGGGCTTCGCCCGCGCTGCGATCCGCGCTGCGGATTCACGTGGACATAGTTAAATAGTAAGGAGGGCGGGTCTTCGGGAAGAGGAGCAGGTGAGCCTGGTTAGCGGAGCGCAATGCTCGCCGGTCCTCGCAGTCCCGTTTTGTTCCGGTGATCCTGGAGCCCCACAGCAGCGTAGCGTCCTGGACAGGGAGGGAAAAGGAAACCCAACCTCCGTAGCACAATCCGAGTCTTTAAGTGGTGATGGAGCCTTCGAGCGGCTCCCGCGCAGCGGGGGCCGCGAGGCGTGGCGTGACGTGAGCAAGGTGGTCAGCGGGAAGAGGAGCAGGTGAGCCTGGTTAGCGGAGCGCAATGCTCGCCGGTCCTCGCAGTCCCGTTTTGTTCCGGTGATCCTGGAGCCCCACAGCAGCGTAGCGTCCTGGACAGGGAGGGAAAAGGAAACCCAACCTCCGTAGCACAATCCGAGTCTTTAAGTGGTGATGGAGCCTTCGAGCGGCTCCCGCGCAGCGGGGGCCGCGAGGCGTGGCGTGACGTGAGCAAGGTGGTCAGCGGGAAGAGGAGCAGGTGAGCCTGGTTAGCGGAGCGCAATGCTCGCCGGTCCTCGCAGTCCCGTTTTGTTCCGGTGATCCTGGAGCCCCACAGCAGCGTAGCGTCTTGCGATACGTGTACTGACGCAATGTCAAGCCGGGTCCTTGTTGTAACTATTCATTTTCACTGCGTTAGGCTTCTTGAACATGTCACTTTTCGGTACCTGATAAGCAATACCTTGCTCAAAAGTAATTTGAATAATATCTGTTTGTCTCTGCAAGAGTGAAAGGCAGTTTTCCTTGGCTGCACTGATGGCATGAGCGAGGAGCAACTTTCTTCTCTGCCTTGACAGCGAGAGTGAGGAGCAGCTGTCTTTGACTTTCCCGATGGCAATATCGGCATGCAGGGACTCTTGACATCTTCGACGTCAGGAGCGAGGAGGGAGATTTGTGGAGAAGCACTCCTTTGGCGAGCTCCTTTCGTGTTGTTCGACCGCTGCTTGTTTTTAGGTGCCGCCGTTCTGCTCTTTCCTGCTGTGAACGTCTTGCTGCTGACTTTGCCTTTCCTGATTGCTGGTGGGTCAATTTTATTTGTTTAGCCCCTTTGACCCCAGCTTTTTACAGTTGCCAGGCGCGAGCGCTCTACGCGAGCATACTCACGCGCTGGTGCATGCGCATTAGACCTCAAACTTACTGTCTTCCTCCCTTTTTTCCCCCTTTGTTTGTGTCTGTTGTTCCAGTTATAAACTTGTGAATCACAACCAATCTATTACCACCGTCTTCTACTCTTCTAATTTAATATACAAGTTTCAGGTGTCTGCTATTTGACAGTACAGTCCTCCGAATCCAGCTCCTCCGCTCCATCATACTGAATCTCCTGCTCAATTCCATTTCCCTCATGAATGATGATTGGATGATGGTAACAACAAATTCAAACTTTCCTCGTCCTGCCAAAACAAGTGGACCATGAATCAGATGACTACTATAGCTATCCTCCTTTCAGAGCCGAGAGAGACTGGCTATTAACTGAAAATAAGATGGAACAGGTAATGATTGATGCCATGCATTGGGACTCACTCAATCTGCGCAATGCGTATGACTGTGACACAACAGCACCGTCCATCATGAAGATGGCGAAATAGACGGCCCGTTAACTTAAGATGAGAAGGAACAGGTAATGATTGATGCCATGCATTGGCCGCAGAGTCGCAGACTGAATGTTGTAGATTTTGTTGTGTTTGTTGCGCATGAATTTATGTAATTGTGCACTGCCACTAATCAACTTTCTACAGAACACACAAATTTTCCCCTTCTTGCAAATAAGAAATTTGTACTTCTCCTGCATCTTGGTGATACATTGCTTTTAATTCAATACAGGAAGGGGACTCACGCAATCTGCGCAATGCAAATGACTGTGACACAACAGCACCGTCCATCATGATGATGGCGAAAGAGATGGCCCGTTAACTTAAGATGAGAAGGAACAGGTAATGAATGATGACAATTAATGGCATGCATTGGACACCTGACTCTGAGCTATTGGTCTTTGTGTTTGCGTTGTTTGTTTGTTGTGCACAAAGTGATGTCAAAGTGTACTAGTAGTAATCTATCTTTCTGTACACAATAAAGAATGACTCAAGTCAGTAATATTTATATTTCTACTCTTGTTGCGTCATATAATTTTTACTTATACTGCAGGCCGATCTTCACAGTCAGTCAGTAAAAGTATCAGAGATGATGATGAAGTCAGGAGGAAGTTTCAGGAGTGGCATAAAACGGAAAAGCCTAAATGTAAACACGTCAACAACAACCACAGCAGACCCAAATGTCTGTGTAGAAGTTGAATAGAGTTTAGCGGTGGGATGACTGCAGTGCATTGATTTTACTAACTTAAACTGTAAAATGCTTGGAATGTTTGGAATGGATAATGTGCTTTGCGTTTGTCCAACTCTTTGAGAGAAAAAAAAAGGACTCTAAAGTGTTAACGTAGGATGTGCTAATGCTAAGCACTGTGGGCCTGCTCTCTCCTGTTACTGTTGAAGGTCAATGCTGGAAACAGACTAGAGTAGAGATGATGCATACATGCCACCTCGGAAAGTGTTCTTGTTGCACTACACCATCACTTGTGCATTTGTTTGAACTTTCTTTCTCAATATCCCCTTTGGTTTTCTATCTACAATTACAGGCCGGGCCTTGCCCTAAACCTTGTAAAACATTACAATGCATATTAATTACCTTACCAATCCATCACCTTTTTTTTTCCAGCTGGGCAGT
Source organism: Triturus cristatus (assembly GCF_964204655.1). Taxonomy (NCBI): domain Eukaryota; kingdom Metazoa; phylum Chordata; class Amphibia; order Caudata; family Salamandridae; genus Triturus; species Triturus cristatus. The sequence continues at coordinate 308,510,465 of NC_140581.1, forward strand.
GACGAGGCGACACACCCAAGATTGATGGACGAGAGGAGCAAGAGGAATGCCGAGATGCAAATCCAGTCCACATTTTTGACCAGGATAAGACAGTAACAGTATCCACTTTTATCTTCTTTTAAATAATTTGAATAATATCTTGTATACAATCTTTACAACAGTGTGTTCTTGGAGTTGTTATCATCATTAGGTTTGCTCTGTGTTTACGTTTCTTCCCTACCAATATTTAAAATTTCTATTTGCTATGTGTTAAAGTATTAAGGCCGGAACAACAGAACAAGAACTAGAAGTGTATGTAATCCGGGTCTCTCATCATCATGCATGCATTGCCTTTTTCTCCCTTAACATATGGATATGGCAGTCTTCAATGATTGTTGTTTGTTTTTCTATGTATGCATACTGTTTTTCTATGTCAAACCTTTCCCAAAAACCCCCTTCCCATCCATTGAACAAACCCTAACCCTCTTCCCCCGGGCTGTGTGACTTATTGTCGAGGTGTAACTAAATTAAATGTACACCAATACTTAATCACACACTTGCTGGGGCGGATGTGGTGATACCAACACTACTTCAATTTCAAGGCAGAGCGATGATCTTCTTCTGCTTGGCCACCCATGAGTAGGATATTTCAGAGGTTATTTTTTTTAACAAAGGAACATATACCTCAGCATGAATTGCCGGCATTGATTGGATTTGTTTGTTGTCATTCCTCATATACAGCACTAACTGTTAGACTGTAGGCATAGTCAAGTGACTCGACACAACTATAGTTTGTAACTCGGTCTAGTAGGCTATACTCCTAACCACCATTCAGTTTTTTTGTCAAAAATGTGAGCATATTATTGTTGCTCGATAAGTTCTGTACTGTACTTCATTCAACTACTCCTCTAACAGTCTCTGAAAGGCGATTGACTGTCTCCTTTTCTTTTTTTGGAAATGCTGCCGCCCTGCCAGTGTCTACTACTACTACTATACTACCACCACCACCACCACCACCCCAATCATGGCATGTATAAAAAAAGGAAACCATCTTCACCATGCAGCCAGTGCTGTGACACAGTTGGACATAAACATCAAGCACCGGTAAGAGACAAGGTTGGGGGAGGCAGAATTAATAATGGCCATGTCAATGATTTCGTTTTCACACACCAGTACAAAGAATGCATAGACTAGAGGACAGACTGAAAGTACTAGAAGGACCAGTCAATGAGTGAGGTGTGTCTCTCATCTATCTGTTTGTGTCTTATACAGTCAGCCAATTATTGAAATCAAACACAGGCTATGGGCGGCCATGCACCAGCAAGGAAACAGTGTGATGTTAAACAGTTACCCCACCTACAAAACATTAACAACATTGCATGTAACATAGAAAAATATATTTAATTTACCCTAACAAAAATAAACTAAACGCACAAAAGCGGACCCACCACCCTCCCTAACCCCAACCACTGTCCATAGTAGAAAAAAGTCTGTAACGCCCAAACGAGTTAAGAACAAGAATTAAAAAAGGGGCAGAACAGGATGACAGGGACTAACTGGTGGGGCGGGACTCGAGGAGGACACGCATCTGGCGCATCTCGCCCTCTAAACGGGCGACGCGGCGTCTAAGGGTGCGGCAGTTGCAGCCACAGTGGGGGGGGCACCGGAGATGGCACGGTGGCGGCGGGCAGCCGCCAGACGGTGGCGCCGTACCGCTGGAGGGTGGTGGCTGGGGCCCGGGCCACGGGAGGAGACTTCCACAATTGCAGCCGCAGTCTCCTCCTCCTCCTCGGCTAAGACCACCAGCCGCCGGTATTCTCGCTGGATTGCCTCCAGCTTCCGGCACCGTGCCTTGGCGGCCAACTCCCTTCGATTTAGTTTAGGAGTAGCTGTGTATCAAAAAGAAAAAAACAAGACAATTGTAAAATATACTCTTAGAAAAACAGTAAGACAAGTTAATTATTTATACACATAGTAGCATGGTAGAGTAGCACTATAAAGCACAGTAGTACATAACATTATAAATCGCGCCCGTCCTTCTTCCTTCCACCCGTCTTTCACTTTTTAGTTGAACAGTGCACCAGGTGCTCTTCTCCATAAAACTTTCAAAGCGGAGTTGAAATTAGATAGATGAGGCCATTGGTTACTCAATACTCCCGCTCCTATGCCAATTAAAGGGATTCTAGTCTTATAGTTCACACTTCAAACCTTCACAACAACTCATACTTACTACTTACGACATTGTATGGCAATAGAAAGAGAAAAAGTAGCTAAAAAACAAAACAAAGTAGACAAAAAACAAAAATATAGAAACAGGAAAATAGTTAGAAAAATAATAAGTAATAAAGATCCAAAAAAAGTGGCTATAAACAAAGGATTGAAAAGATTTTGAGAGGATTAAAAATCAGGCCCCAGAACCATGCAATAGAGTGAAAAACAAGATGGCTGCGACCACGTGCGCAAGTGTGCGCGATATTTTCTCCCCGAGGAAGCAAAAAGCAACGCGATCAAGTAAAAGCGGTCGCGAACAGGAAATATCGACCGCGAACGGGCGCGAACATGCATTGCGCGACCTGGAACAGGAAGTAAGCATCGCGAGAGGGCGGGACAAGTGAAAACAAGATGGCCGCGCCCGTGAGCAACCGCATGGGTAAGTTGGCGACCCGCGATCACGCAAAAAATACCGCGAACAGGCGGGAAAAAAACTTCCGCGTCTTCGCGATATTTCCGGCGTGTTTGCGGAGATTTTCAGCATTTTCGCGATAATTTGCGAAAGTTAATTTCGCAAATTCCGCCCACCCCTACTTATTAGCACTACTTGCATTCTAGCATAGCACAAAATAAAAAACTATTTTGAGTTTTACAGATGGTACATAACCGCATGCCTAGTTGAACAATGGAGCTTACGTTCAATGCAATCACAAGTTTTGCTATTCTCATCTCACAGGCCAGCTGCACTAAGTCATCGGCTGAAGGCAAGGTGGTTCCTATCCCAATAGCCTTGAATTGGAACCAGAGATGTGATTCATTCTGGGCGGTCCCAGTGTCACCTGGGGTGAAGGTTCCCCTCTAGCCTTCACTTTTTGTGTTTGGATTTTATAACATTTCATTGTTATTAAAAACTCTTTGCATACACAATTAACAGAAAATGGCCTGATGTACTGTCACTTGTTTTCATTCTGTGTGACTATGTTCTTTTGAATAGGGACAATAAATGAGGCACGTAATTGTTGACCTTCTAGAACTTCTTGTAAATCAATAATAAAGTAATGTAAAACAAGGAGGTCTGCATTTAAATTACATACAACAAATATAATTACATAAGTTTGATTATCACATTGTGAGAACATAATAGTATAAAAATTAATGTTGGTCACATAAATCACACATATTCCTTTTTGATTGATTTACTGGTGCATGCAACTCAGGCAGGGAAAAATAAAAAAGATATGCCATTCAAAACCTGTTTTTTTCAGATCTTTGTCATGCACTGAGAATGCAAACCCTACTGTATGAAGTGTTCTGTTGTCTGGCCTTCTCCTCAAGCTATTGGATAGTGTCTGCCAGACATTTCACTGTGTTTTCAATGATGTGTAGTGCACCCTCATTGTCCACAATGTGTCCCTCCATGGCTGTGACACAGTGCATGATGTTTCATTGGGTTTGGCATTTAAACGAAGAACAGGAATCTTATATTGCTGTTAAGATGATTTCTGGGGGTGAGGCTGGGGGTGGGGCCTAGAATGCACAGACTTAGTTGGAAGTTGAGACTCCACATCTTGAATTTTGCTGGAAACTACTCCATCTTTTCTGTGGTTGGTCAGTTTATCCTTTGCCATAATTAACCCGTAAATGGACACTAAGGACTGCAAGGTTTTTCAGCCTGTTCATCTCCCCCTGAGACACCGCCATCATCAAGGTGTTGTTGTCCTTCCTCAATGGACCTGGCCTCCACAGTGACCAGTCCAGGTCCTTATCAGGGCTGTGAGTCACAGTGCAGCCCATCTTGTCGTCTTGGTCCACCAGCCTGTGTTGGCCGAATTTGTGGCTGTGGGAACCCAGGGGAGAGAGGAGACAATGCCAGACCTCTTCCCTCTCTTGTCATGTCAGCCCCCCGGTGCACAAAAGAGCTCTCTGCAGCTTTCAAGAGGTTTCAATTGCACTCTGATCTCGGTGCTCTTTCTCGCTTCAATCGGCTTCACTCTCTAATGAACCATGGTGGGCTGTTCAATCTGCTTTCTTATTCTGGCTAACTACATGGCCAGTGGGGGTAGACAAGCGGTGCCAATACTGGAATATACAAAAAAGTGATGGATAGAATGCTTGAATTGATCTCAATACTCCATTAGTGTTCACCAAAATATAAACTGAGCCATATGCAAATTACTCTTGATCCTGCTCCATTAGGAAAAGTCTAGCCAAACTACAAGGCCAGGTCCTCCTTGAACCGAAACACAAGCAACCTAAGACTGGTTTAACCCTGATTAGGGCTTGTCAGTTGGGTGCAGTGTGGTTCCTGTGATGTAATGAGCACACGAGTCATGTCTGGGCGTATCCTTAGCCCTTAGGATGCCACACTGAATTATAGAGAAAAGTGATGAATGAAATAATTTAATTAACCGAGCCACTGGTAATTACTTGGAGCTACATCCCAGTCCATTGTTATTTTGCACAACATACCACCTCAGGTTGGACCTAACCATATGCAAATTAGTTTTGGCACTGCTCCAATAGGAACAGTTCATTCCAAACTACAAGGTCAGGGCCTCCCTTAGCCATAACCCAAGCAACATATGACCAGTTCCATCCTGATTCGGGCTCATCAGTCAGTGCAGCTTGTTTTTGTGACACCGTGCGCAAGGGACCCACATTTGGGCATACCCTTGCACTAAGTGCATTGCTCCGAAGTAAACAAAAAAGTGCCAGATGGAATACTTGAATTTATCTCAATTACTAGTAATTACTTTGGGCAGTATCTCAATCCAGTGTTTTTTCGAACACCATGAAAACTCAGTTGGGACCCAGCCAAATCAGTCTAGACCCTGCTTTCATAGGAACAGTCCAGCCCGAACTGCAAGGCCAGGTCCTCCCTGAACGAGAATGCAAGCAAGCACCGGGACACCTCAGTAGAGGTAGCTGAGCGCTTTAGTTCCATTTGCATGGGGAGCACAGGATCCACACTTGGGCATACCCATACCACTAAGGGGGTTGCACTGAAGTATGTAAAAAAGTGATGAGGGAATGCTTAAATTAATCACAGCCACCGATAATTACTTGGGTTCCCTTTCAAATGAAATGGTACTTTGCACACCATGCCACCTCAGCTTGGACCCAGCCACATGCAAATCAGTCTTATCCCTGCTCCTGTAAGAACAGTCTAGCCTACACTTCCCAGCAAGGCCGTCTCTGGACCAGTACACCAGCAACCCAAGAGTGGTTTCACCCTGATTGGGACTCCTCAATTGGGTTTGAGCATACCAATCGCCCTGAAGGCTTTGCACTGGAAAAAAACAAAAAAGTGATGGTGCCTTGCTTGGCAGTACAGGATGGACTGTTTCGATAAGGAGCAGGGTCTGTAATGATTTGCATAAGGTGGGCATTTCTCTTGAGTGACATGGTGGGTGAAAAATGATTGACTGGGTTGCAACCCTGAGCGATCATCAGTGTCTGAGATTAATTCAAGCATTCCATCCATTACCTTGTTGTTGCAATTTATCCTGGATACAGGGCATGCATTACATTGACAAATTAGTGAGGATGTTGCAGGTTGTGGGTGAGCTTATTCTGAAAATGGACCAGAGGGTTAAGTACTGTCCGTCATGTTGTCTATCAAGAAACGCCTTCACAGGCATTGCAATCTTAGTTCTCCTACTTGCCCAAATTGTTTAATCTTGGGCAAGTCTTGTTCTTCCTATACATTTAGCCCCTTACCTTGTTAGAGCTCTAAACAGACTCAATATAGGATATCAGCACCAACAACATTTTCACAGGATAAGTTCCAGTTTGATTTTCATTAATATATCATTATGAATTTAGCATACTTTCCTGACTGAATTGCATTAATTGTAAGGTAATGACTTTGTAGAATCCATCTTTCCACACTATTTTGTCTCAAATTCTGTACTTGCTTTTACATTGTGTTTCAAATCAAGCTGAGCAGAAATATTGAAATGAGATCTAGCTTCCACAGGGTCCGCCAGTCTCAAATTTGTGTTTTCCTTTTTTACAGACAGTAATATTTGAGAGAAACCTGACTCAACAAGGAGTCTCACAATATTTCTGTCTCCTGGAGATAGCTGGTAATTAACTAAGGGTGGCTAAACAATGTAAAGGCTTTAGAATGAACCCCTGGTAGTTTAGGGACAATCCTCTAAAAATAGATGGTCACTTTACCCTAGGTGTTCACATTCACCCATAGGACACCGCGAATGGCAAATGTGTTCAAAAAGCTGTGCTTCACAAGAAACCTGTGTTACAGTTCCTCCCTCATAGTCACATGGTAAATTAATGCTATCCTCACTTAGGTACCTCTGCACAACTGTTGTTTATAGTGTGCAGAGGTGCAAGACAATATCCAGACAAGATCCTTTGAGCTACCTTTCTCTCCCCCCCTGCCAACTCCCCAGTTGTCTCAATAAAAGTAAAGTACTATGGCTCTGGGCTTCTGAAATCCTGCATTGTCCTACATGTCATGAAAAAACTGGGCGTGGGACATGAGCCAGATGGATTAGTGGCTAAATATCGAGGGACACAGTATCAAGTGTCCACAATATCGAAGCAAAAATATCGAGGGACATAATATTGAGTACCTATCTACAAACAGGTAAGTACTAAAATATTGAGTACAAAATATTGTTGTTCAAAATATAGGTAACTAAAATATCGATTTTTTTAAATGTATTAAAACGAATATAAAAGTAATTAAATATTAAACACAATTAAGTAAAACATAGTTAAAATAATGTAAACAAGCTTAAAATGTAAAAATATCCTGGCCGAGAATCTGGTGCTCCTAGAATATCGTACCTCAGCCCCAGACCACTCCGGTATCCAGATAAGGCGTACCCCACTTTGGATGCCAAGCGACCCTGTACCAGAGGGTAGAATGAGGATTTCTAGCAACGATTCTAACTTGAATAGGGTAGACTGACTGGTCCACAATCTTTCTCCTAATGCTCGTTCTTTGGAGTCGGCTACCATTGCTCTTAATCACATTACCACACCCCCTGAAAGTCCATCTCCCCTCTCATTGCCCTCTCTGTCTTGTGAGATGCTCCCTAATATCGAGCCCACTATTACACTCGTCAAGTCTATGCCTCTTCTTAATCTTGTGTCATGGAATGTCGCGGGGCTTCCTAAAAAGCTCCTGATTCCGGAATGGCACAATTTTATTGGCATATTTGACGTATGTGTATTCCAAGAAACATGGAGCACAATCCCTCTATACAAATCGGGGTATTCTACATACTATATACCGGCCCTAAGCTCAGGGAAAGGTCGCCCATCAGGGGGATTACATGTGTGGGTAAATATCAAGCATAATTGGCTGGTTCAGTGCCATAAGAATGTTTCCCCTGATCTTCTACATTTGACAATAAAAGGTTCACATAGTGGTCCCACCCTAGATCTTTTCAACATCTATGCTAGAGGTTCGACGGGTGGACAGATGTCTCAAACAGTGTCTGCCTTGGAGCACGAACTGACCCTCATTGACCGGAACTCTACTGTTATCATCTGTGGAGATTTTAACTGTACCTTTGAACCTCTAGCCTCAGAAGATTTATTGGGGTCCAGTGAATTAGATCTCACCTGGGGAATCCCACCCTTAGAGCTCACTCCGATTAAGAAATGGTCACAAAGGGCTATTCAATTGAATGCACTCACTCAAGAATTTAACCTACGTGCAGTGAATGGCAGATCTATATCTGACAAGGGCGGTGCCTTCACCTTTAACAGGCTAACTTCACCATCACGCATCGATTATATCCTTGTAGACATCTACTCTTGGGGGCTTATCACAGATATGGTTGTCAAAAACACAATAGACAGCGATCACAACCCACTATGTTTACAAACTAAAGATCTCTGGATGACAATACCCAATGTGGACAATGAACCTCGTCTAATGGCAACCAAGGAAGTATCATTGGCAGGGTGTAGTCGACGCCTTAAATGGCATGGGATCTCACAACATGAGGAGAAGCTCGCTTCAATCAAAGAGCTCCTAGTTAGAAAACATACTGAACTTTGTGATGCTAGCACCAAAACGGATGATCCCCAACTTATAGCTTCTGTTTATCTTGATACCATTAATAAAATAGGGGATTTCTTTATTCTGGGGGAGAAAACTCGTTCCAAGGTGGATTCCACGAAAAGCGGAAACCCTTGGTACTCTAAAGATTGCAAAAGGGCCAGAGTCACCCTGTCCAAAGCCCTAAGAAAACAGGATAGAAATCTAATTAGCAAGGCCAGACAAGACTATTCGAGATCCCTGAAAGTCGCCAAACGGGAATGGGAAGAAAACCACTGGCAGGAACTCAAGGAGGCGGCCCTAAACCGGAACTCTACAGCCTTCTGGGACCTCTTGAACAGAGCCAAAAGGGCTAAAACAACAAGCATCCCAAACCATATAGCGGAGCTGCAATGGTTCAACCATTTCTCTGCTATATATGCGGGTGAGACTGTCTCTGTTGCTCCGGTGGTGGATGATTTGCCCCCTACTGTTGAGTTTCCAGCGGAGACCAATTTTGGGACCCACGAAGCTATCTTGGCTATTAAAAGTATTGCCCCCGGTAAGGCGGCTGGGCCCGATGGCATACCAGGTGATCTTCTTTTACACGACCCAATTCCCTGGGCCTCTTTTATCCCTGTTGTTATGAATGCTATAGCTAAGGGTTCTATAGTACCTGAGTCCTGGAAAGCCGCGGTGGTGATTCCAATCTTTAAAAAGGGTAATAGGGAGGACCCTGCCAACTATAGACCCATTAGTCTAATTGACGTAGTACAGAAAGTGGTTGGCAGGGTTCTCCTGATGAGACTGAGATGCTGGATTGAGAACGGGGAGGTTTTATCACACTTTCAAGCAGGTTTTAGACAAAAGGTAGGCACTATGGATCAAGTTTTTAGATTTTTTATGATATATTGGAAAACTGCAGTTTTAGGCAAGGGAACCCTATATTTAGCTTTTATTGATTTAAAGTCGGCTTTCGACTTAATCCCTCGCCAACGTTTGTGGCAAGTTTTATTCCAACTAGGTGTTCCCCATGAGATTCTTGCCTTTTTAAAGCTTTTGCATGAGAATAACCATGCTAATATTAGATGGGGTGCCCAGGGCCAGCTTACAGGGAGTGTCGCGGTGAACAGGGGGGTACGCCAGGGCTGTGTGCTGGCCCCCACCCTGTTCTCTCTATACATCAACGGGGTGGTGGATTTCCTTAGAGAGGTCCCAGCTGATGCTCCAGTCCTGGCCGGTGAAAAGATCCCCACTCTCCTGTTCGCCGACGACACTCTCCTGATCTCCAAATCCCCGGCTGGCCTACAAAGAATTTTAAATAGATTCGACTCTTTTTGCAAGTCCTATGGGCTTATTATAAACACAGAAAAAACCAAACTAATGGTAATAAATCCCCCGAGACGTTTTAGATATACTTTCACTCTGGATGGCACACCCTTAGACATTGTGGATTCTTTCGATTACCTAGGCATACGCATTGCAAAAGGGATGAAGTGGAGCTCGCATCTGACCAAGATGCTCCTGTGCCACAAGAGGGTATCCGGTGCCATTATAAGAGAACAATATCTCTCTACTAGTCGACCTGTGGCACCGGCTCTTGTGGTATACGAGGCCCAGGCACTGTCTAGTTCTATGTATGGTGGCAGAAATCCGGGGCTATGAAAATATTCATGATCTGGTCGTCTCGGAGAATAAATTTATGAGGAATCTCATCTCTGTCCCAGCATCATCTCCTCTAAAACCCTTGCTGTATGACCTAGGTAGACATTCTATTCAGGACATTGCACGTTTACGACCCTTATTATTCTGGGCAAGACTGCGACGGACCCCAGAACTTGCAAAATATGCAGCAGGCTTAAATGATCTCATATCAGCAGACACTGGGAGGTGGCTAAAATGGATTACTTACATAAAACAAACATTGAAATCCATTGGATATGAAGATTGTTGGGAATCCCAGATACCCCCTTCAAAACAGGATCTCAAGAAGGCATACTGGAGCTGGGTAAACACAAGAGAGCTGAACAATCCTAAGTCGGGGAAGCTGAGCGAGGCTTTTTTCGAACATAAGCCTTTCCGCAAATTGGAAGCATATCTCGACTTTATCCAGTCCCCATTGGATAGATCCCTGTATGTACGTTTTAGACTTGGGTCCCTCCCCCTCAACTGTGTGACTGCTGGCTGGAAGGGATCTTTACCTTCATCTGTTGGTTGTCCGAGCTGTACAGCACCCAAAGAGTCCATTCCCCATTTTCTATTTGCCTGCTACCACTATCGAAGACCAAGAGCTAAATGGCTGCGTCCGATTTGTAGAATGCTCGGATGCCGGGACTATCGTATTGTGCTACGCATTCTGCAAACTGATACCTCGTCTCTCACCATTGTCTGCGGTATTGCCAAATATCTGGGCTGTGCTTGGCTGTTGCGAAAGAAAAATTTTTCCCCTTAATTGCACTGATCTACTTCTGCGATTTGTTCTTATTGCACTGTAACGAACTCCAGGCCACCAAGCACCTTGTCTTTGTTTTTAAATGCAGTTCTTAACCATTCTTTTAACCTTTTTAGATGTACCTATGATCAATTGTTGTTTTTTTTTTATTGTCTAACCTGATCCTTTTTTATTACTGTATGTTGTGCTTTTATGATATTTTGTATCGAATAAAGCTTTACCTACCTACTAAGGGTGGCTAAACAATGTAAAGGCTTTAGAATGAACCCCTGGTAGTTTAGGGACAATCCTCTAAAAATAGATGGTCACTTTACCCTAGGTGTTCACATTCACCCATAGGACACCGCGAATGGCAAATGTGTTCAAAAAGCTGTGCTTCACAAGAAACCTGTGCTACAGTTCCTCCCTCATAGTCACATGGTAAATTAATGCTATCCTCACTTAGGTACCTCTGCACAACTGTTGTTTATAGTGTGCAGAGGTGCAAGACAATATCCAGACAAGATCCTTTGAGCTACCTTTCTCTCCCCCCCTCCCAACTCCCCAGTTGTCTCAATAAAAGTAAAGTACTATGGCTCTGGGCTTCTGAAATCCTGCATTGTCCTACATGTCATGAAAAAACTGGGCGTGGAACATGAGCCAGATGGATCAGTGGCTAAATATCGAGGGACACAATATCAAGTGTCCACAATATCGAAGCAAAAATATCGAGGGACATAATATCGAGTACCTATCTACAAACAGGTAAGTACTAAAATATTGAGTACAAAATATCGTTGTTCAAAATATAGGTAACTAAAATATCGATTTTTTTAAATGTATTAAAACGAATATAAAAGTAATTAAATATTAAACACAATTAAGTAAAACATAGTTAAAATAATGTAAACAAGCTTAAAATGTAAAAATATTAAATGTAATGTAAAAAAAAAATGTTTAATTGTTGTTTTAACATATATATATTAACTTAATAATATTAAAAAATACTTAATATTCTTAATTATACAATATTTAAAACATTATTAACCATATAATAACATATATATAAATAAACATATTATATACATTTAAAAATAAATAATATACAATAATTTAAATAATCATATTAATATTTTTTATGCAAATGAATATTTTACACTACATTAAGGGGTTGATTCTGATCCGTGCGACCGACACGTACCCGTAGCCGGTCCGTCCTGTAGATGAAGTACGATGCGCATAGCTGCCAAAAACACGACCGACACGTAGGCTGTGATTCAAGCTTCACTCTCCAACCGACCCGTAACTCCGAACGCTGAACCGAGTCGCCTGGAAGCAGTATCCACAGTAGTTTCCGCCCTGACAAGTATGATGCGTACTTCCTACGCGCCAGACGGGTCGCCACCTATGGCACGTCACAGCATCTGGAAAACAAGCATATCAGCTATGATTCGTGCCACAACTCAATCCACGGCTACGAGACGGACCAGCTTGCAACGGGTACGAGACGGAGCAACAAGCAGCGTATACGAGACGAACACATCATGAATCCCATCACGCAGGTCATACCAGTACTCTACATCTATGACCGGATCAGGAACCGACGCCGACGGCGCAGATGGTAAGTCAGACACCTACCAAACAAACAAACGACACGTACCCGCAAAATGGCACACACACACAGGTGATCCACAACAGGCCACCATAGGGGTTGCATGGCCATCACCACTATCACCCCCACTCATTGGGCTTATGTTGCCCATCACCCCTGCCACCCCCACTCATAGGGGACCTGTTTCCCAGCACTACTGCCACCGCCACCAATAGGGTTCATGTTGCCCATCACTACGGCCACCTCCACTCATAGGGTTTATGTTGCCCAGCACTACTGCCACCCCCACCCATAGGGCTCATGTTGCCCATCACTAATGCCACCCCCACTCATAGGGCTTATGTTGCCCAGCACTACTGCCACCCCCACCCATAGGGCTCATGTTGACCATCACTGCTGCCACCCCCAAACATAGGGCTTACGTTGCCCATCACCCCTGCCACCCCCACTTATAGGGCATATGTTGCCCAGCACTAATGCCACCCCCACCCATAAGGGACCTCTTGCCCAGCACTACTGCCACCCCCACACATAGGGGACCTGTTGCCCATCACCCTTGCCACCCCCACTCATAGGGCATATGTTGCCCAGCACTACTGCCACCCCCACCAATAGGGGACCCGTTGCCCATCACCCCTGCCACCCCCACTCATGAGTAGGCCTGGGCAAAATTTCCGTTCCGTTCGCGGAATTTGCGTTAATTTGGCATTTCCGCGTTCCGCGGAGAGCGCGGAAATGTCCAAATTTCCGCATTCCGCAGCTTTGCGATAATTTGGTACTTGCTCGCGCTGTAAAATAATACATTCTCGCGCGCGCGCGATCGCCTTACCTGAATCCCCGCGTTCGCTGACAAGTTTTCCCGATCCGGTCGCGTTCTCCATGAGATGTTGTATTGTTTTAGCCATTTGCGCTGTCTCGCGACAGTTCGCGCCCGCAGTGACGTCATGCGTCGCGCGATCACATCTTTCTTCTCGCGATCATGCACCGCGAGAAGAGTGAAAACAAGATGGCCGCGCCCGCAAGCAACCGCATGGGTAAGTTGGCGAGCCGCGAACACGCAGAAAATACTGCGAACGGGCGGGAAAAAAACTTCCGCATCTTCGCGATATTTCCGCGTGTTTGCGGAGATTTTAAACATCTTCGCGATAATTTTCGGAAGTCGCTTCCGCGAATCCCGCCCACCCCTACTCATGAGGCATATGTTGCCCAGCACTACTGCCACCCACACCCATAGGGGACCTGTTGCCCAGCACTACTGTCACCCCCACTCATAGGGGACCTGTTGCCCATCACTACTGCCACCCCCACCCATAGGGCTCATGTTTCCCATCACTACTGCCACCCCCACACATAGGGGACCTGTTGCCCTGCACTACTGCCACCCCCACCCATAGGGCTCATGTTGCCCATCACTACTGCCACCCCCATTCATAGGGCTTATGTTGCCCAGCACTACTGCCGCCCCCACACATAGGGCACATGTTGACCATCACTGCTGCCACCCCCACACATAGGGCTTATGTTGCCCATCACCCCTGCCACCCCCACTCATAGGGCATATTTTGCCCAGCCCTACTGCCACCCCCACCCATAGGGGACCTGTTGCCCATCACTACTGCCACCCCCACACATAGGGGACCTGTTGCCCATCACCTCTGCCACCCCCACCCATAGGGGACCTGTTGCCCATCACCCCTGCCTCCCTCACTCATAGGGGACCTTTGCCCAGCACTACTGCCACCCCCACCCATAGGGCTCATTTTGCCCATCACTACTGACACCCCCATACATAGGGGACATGTTGCCCATCACTACTGTCACCCCCACACATAGGGGACCTGTTGCCCAGCTCTACTGCCACCCCCACCCATAGGGCTCATGTTGTCCATCACCCCTGCCACCCCCACCCATAGGGCTTATGTTGCCCATCACTCCTGCCACCCCCACCCATAGCATGGGTGATGCGCCACACATCCATCAAACGCCAACATTAGGTATGTCAGCAAAATACATCCCCCTAACATCATGAAAACAGTGTGTAGTCTGTGACAAATGCCCACAAGAGTGATTATGACTTCGAACATACAATGTATATAACAGCACATGTGTGACCAACAAATGCCCCCCTCTCTGTGTAGAACAAAAGTTAAGTGTGTGGTTCCAAACTGCAGCAAATGTCGAGCATTGTGGTGATGGGGTCTAATCCCCCCCTCATCACAGTGACCAAAAGGTAAGTGTCATCATGGTCAAAGCTGCAAATGCCAAACCGCATGTATGATCCCTGCTCCCAACACATTAAACACTTCTGGGGCAAACTAGCGGTTGTGTCCCAAACCCACAGAGATGTGGTGAGGCTAACAGTGCAGTGAAAACAAAACATACTCTCGGCCATGTGCAGACAAGCACCACACATGGGGGCTGACAATGCATACAGTGTACAATGACACAAGAGCAGAAGTGACCATCACAAAGCATACACACATCTCGAAAATAGACACACTAATCAAAACAACCTGTGTAGACTGTAGGTGTCAGGTCACAAACTCACATTCCATGCCAGCAATGGCACCTAACAACCAGGATGAATGTGCAGAATGATGTGATATGACTCACAGGGACAGCAGGGCAAATCCCAGAAACAGCATCCAGACAATGGCCCACAACAGCAATACCAATGCACTGATGCAGATGCACAAACGCAAATGGCCAACCTCACACTGCACATCTGACACAACATGTGTGTGTGTGTCTCAGTATCCACAGGCAACTATACAACACATGAGGGGGGCTGAACCACAGTGACACAGATGTGGACACAGTGCCATACAAAAGTAAACCATCATTGGGACGCCCTTAGTGGGCAATCAGGCATTGTGAGATGAGAGGGAGCACAACGGACACATGTGACACAAGCTGGAATGAACACCAACTAACACACCAAGGGACTGACACACAACAACACTACCCCCAGGGACCAGACATTGGGGTGACACAAGCATGCATGACACCTCCACTGTGATGACAAAGGTGGATGTCGTGCAAACTGGGAAACCCAGACATGTGTCCTGTGCCACAAATGTACATCACAACTACACAAACACAAATCACTCAGCATGGCCCGTTATCCATGGACAAACGGGAGCTAGGGGAACATCCATGCGAACATTTACATCAGTCCACCCTCAACACCACACACTCTGAACTGCAACAATGTGCATCTGTGTAGCCCACATGAACAGGTGATATTGCACATGCACCCATGACAAACACAGGAATGTTGGGAGGAACTAAGGTGCACAGACTCATCACACAAGGACAGTTTACAACCCTGGTGAATGACAGACATACTGCACAGTATGCAGTACATGGCCATGACGTCAAAGCTCACGTAACCTTCCGAATACCTGCCACAGTCCCAGGGCAATGCAGAACCCAAGGAGAACCACAAGGCACACATGCTGACACCTGCAAACATTGCAGCCCTGAACCCGACAAGTGGGAGCAGTCACACACACATACACATGTCTCAATCACTGAAAGGTACCACCTAGGGTCAACTACATGATATTGCGAACAAACAAGTGCCTTGGGGACCCCTGACTGTGTCCCATCTGCATCTGACCACATCATCACCACTCAGAACTGACAAATCCCAATGATGAATCACCAATTAACAGTAGTGTGTCATGCACCCACACATCTGGTAGCCCATGGCAAAGTTTTGGGATGAACACAGTACCACTCAGCAAGCATCAACAACAGGAACATATCAAGGGAACACTGCATGTGTATGAAAAGGGATGTGGACACACAAACATGCTCATACAACACACACCATGGGCCCAGGCTATGTCACGGGACAACACATCCGTGACATTGCCTGAGGGGACCCAACTCCTGTGTAAGTCCAGCTGTTTCAAACATAGTCACAGCACGTCCCACTCATGTCAGCAGATCACTTGGTCAGTCAGCCATCAGTTACCACACAATGAAGGGTCCGGTCACAACAGCCTGGGTACGTGAATCTCCCCTAAGTCATCTGCTCATACTCAACACATATGTACAGCAAGTTGCACAGAGGACCCAGTTGCTCCTATACCAATGATGCCCACACCTGTAGGTCCAGTGGAGATGCGCCCAAAGTCAGGGAAATAGACAAATTGGACAATGGGAAGCACATCATATGTGCATGGGTGCAAGCCACAGATGTGACCATGCAAATGAAATGTTCACAGAGATGTCCACAAATTGTTGATCATGACACACTCAGTCAGCTGCAGAGGATGACATGGATACCGACCAGAATAGGATACATATCTCATGGACCATATGGAGTACCTCACATCAACACTTCAGTATTCAACATTGGAAACCAAGCATTAGAGGTGCAAGGGCATGCCAAACATCATCAACCTAATGTACAGCTAAATCAAGTTCACAAGGATAAAGAAAAAAGCTTTTTTCAGCATATGAAAATTTGAACGTCCGTTCAAACAAGAGGCCAATAGACAGTCCATCATCAAATTTCAAGGAGTGAACTTGAGTGACAACTGTCAAACATTGCTTGCCTGCACCGGAAGGACAGGGAACATCATCTCGGAGGGGCATACATGGGGGCAGACCGGGCACCGCAGGGACAGGATCTGGGCGCAGCAGAAGGAGGCAGTGAAGGGGTGGTCGATGCAGGAGAGTCACTTGCAACTGCCGTGGAGCTGACTGAAGTGATGGGTGCAGTCACAACTGTGGGGCACAAGTCAGTTGGGGTGGGTGCCGGCACAACTTCAGTGGGCAGATCAGATGGAGTGGATTGGGTCCCCGCTGCAGTGCCCAAGTCAGACGGGGTGGTCGTGGACTCCACTGCAGTGCCTAAATGCATGTGAGCGGAATGGGGTGCAGGTGAGGTCGGCAGGACAGGGAGGGGGACACGGTCCCCACATCAGTGGCACTAAACGTCTCACTGGGTGTGGAGGAGCAAGTGGTGGGGGGGAGGGCCTCTGCATTTTGGAGATGGTGTATCTGTGGGTGGGGGAACCCGGGGGAGGGTGTGGCGGGGGAACCTCTGGAGTGGTGGCCTGGGGGATGGAGGATGGAGACTTTGCCTTGGAGCTGCGTGGCGGCGGTGGGGTCTTGCTCTTCCGGCTCCGGGGGGACTTGCAGGTGGGGGACTCAGTCTGACTGCGCCTAGGGGAGGGTGTCCGGGTGTGAGGGGCACTCCCTTCTGTGTGTGGGGACTTCCTCTTCCCCTTGTAATCTGGATCTGCTGGGTCGGTGGGGAAGAGGCCAAGGTCACAGAGGAAGAGCTTCTGTGGAGTTGGGGTTGCAGGTGAGGCAATGGAAGGGGGCTGGGAGGGAGAGGTTTCGGAGGACTGCGGAGTGGTTGTGGATGACTGTGTGAGTGTCTGCAAACCAGCCCCTGTGAGTGTGGTATCAGTCCCCTGCGCTTGTTTGTGTGCACGTCTAGCCCTTGGTTTGGGTGTTTGTGTGCTGCCCGTGTCTGTGTCTTTGTGAGAATGTGCAGGTGTGTGTGTGCTTGGGACAGGTAGGCTGCTAGGAATCTTGGGTGGTGCAGGGGTAGGAGGGAGCGGGACTGTTGGAGGAGGGACACTGCTGCCGTCAGGGAGGAGGCCACGGACTGATTGGTCCTCTGTAGGGCAGACATGCCCGATGAAATGCCCTCCATGAACGGCATCAGTTGCGTCAACAGAGTGGTGTGTGCATGGAGGACACTCAGCATCGATGTCTGCCCTACATGGATCTGTGTAAGTAAGTCCACAGATTCCCCACTCAGGGCAGCAGGGGACACAGGGGCAGGGGGTGCGGTGCCTGGCACAAAGGAGACATGCTCCCGAACACGGGAGCCTCCACAGACCTCTGGGATGGGAGCCAATGGGAGGGTGGTGATGGTGGTGGTGGGGGCGGTGGCGGGGACAGCTTCACTAGCTGGGGTTTGGTGGCTGCTGACACCCGCCTCCACAAGGGAGTCATCCTCAGAGCTGCTGTGGCCCTCAGCTGGGGGGATGGTGCTGATGACTCCTTGGTGTGGCTCCACTCGCCCTCCGTGCCACTGGGTCCCCCCGACTCCTCTCCTTCTGTCCCTGTAAGGCTCTGTGGCTCCTCCTGGTCCATGGAGCTGTCCCCTCCTGTGGCCGTGGATGTATCTGGATAGGAATAGGAAGAAAGAGAACAACATCAGTCACCTGCACCGACTGCACACACCACAGTGAGTACATCACATCACATGGCAAGCCCTGGCATCATCAGCTGAACACTGCTCAAAGTGCCAACACTGTTTAGAATAAGCCAATTGTCATTCTCAACATCACCCATGGCACACATATCCCTCCTTGACTTGCACCCATATGTCTGTTGCATGTTGGATGCTAATACCCCAATGTCCCGACATGCACCACCCACACATCAGTTGGACATGCAAGTGAACATGTAGGAGTATGTCACTATACACACAGCACATCTCTTGCCACTGACTCAGCACAGGTGTCCGGATGAAGGGATGGGCAGAGACCCATTTCACATGCTTGTGATGCATGCCAGCAACACACACTATGATGTTCTCATGTCCTGATAGTCAATGCCACAATGGGGTGCATGGTGCACACTTTAACACAATGCAGGATCACTCATAGCAAATTAAATGCCATGGCACTTGCATGCCTGGAAAGTCAGTCAACACTGTGTCCTGTCACAGGGGCAGGGCATCCAGACAACAACAGTATGCACTGTCTCACAATCATAGCTCAGGGGTAAAGCTAACTCTGCAGCTGACAAGTGCACTTGCCCATCCCCTGCAAACAACATATCCAGGACCCAGAAGACCCCACATCATGCAAATCAGACATATGAGTCTCTGCAAGCACAGCTCTATGTACATGAGCACATCACAGTCTGCCGTGCATGTAACCCAGCTGCCTGAAGTACACAGTTGCATACACCATTGTGCGCTATCAGATGATCACACACCTATATGTCACACAGGTCTTGTCTCTCACAGTCACAGCTTAGATGTCCTGCTGACCCTCAAAATCATGGACACCCAGTTGTACGTAACAGGAAGCCACACCATAATGACACTGGGGCAGACACCTGAAGGCACATGTCACGAAGCACAACCTGTAAGTTGATACACAGGAGTGGGATTACAGAGTGTTTATAAATGCCCTTGAGGAGGCATAACTGTCCAGGTCTACGTGAAACAGTGTTTGGCACTGGACAGTAGTCAGGTGGCTAAGCAAGTGTGACATACTTGATATACATACTCCTGAGGCCCCCAAATTGGAGTCCCCTGCTGCATGGGTTTGTTTGAAATACCCAAGCCACATGTGGCGAGTCAGACTAGCAATTGGAACACATATCAAGGGCACACACAGATCACATGTCAGATAACAGGCATTGGGCAAACAATTGAACCACCCATGAAACACACAACAGAGTCACGGGAACAGATGCTGTCCGGTACCTGAAGCATAGCTGACTGCAGGAACACAGTGCCCTAGTGACACAAGCAACAGTCTGTAGGGGCCACACCTGTGGAACAGATGGGTAGGGTGCATCACACAATTGAGGGACCTGAGTATTGGACTTCAAGACCTACGTAATGTGGAAGTGTGACCTGGCCAAAAGACTGCAATTAGCATGTCAGACATAGTACACAGATTAGGCATGGACTTACCCCCTTCTTGCTGCTGTCTGGCCTTCAGCTGCCTATCCAGGTCCGGGAAGACCACCGCCAGGATCCAGAGTATGTGGGGGGTCAGGGTCTGGTGTCCGCCCCTCCTGCGTGGAGGTGACAGCTTCAGCTGGACTCTAGCTATCCTCCAGGTCCAGCTCCGAAGGTCCTGCCACATCTTCTGGCAGTTGCGGATCCGGTAGATGGTCAACCATATCTCCTGATTCTGGTGGGCATCAACCTGTGAGGATGACAAAGTTAAAAGTACGTTAACACACATGCCCCATATTTGTGCTGCACACATTTGGATATACATGTCTTCATCACAAAGGGAAATGAGTTACACAGGTAGTGCAACCATGGGGAAGGACAAATCACCTGCATGTCTGACATGTTAACAATGCCTGGGAAGTTTAAGCTGGCACTATTGTACTTTAGCAGCAGAACACCTGTTCATAACATGTACCTACACACTTTGGGTGATGAAAGTAGTCAGTGAGAATGCTTGCCACTGGTGTACACACTGCTAGTACTGCTAGTCAGACAACATGCACAATTAGGAAGGCAGTGGACTGCACACTCACCTGCTCCCCTGGATTCCCATACAGCTTGCTGTACTGTGGAAGGAGCCCATCCAGCAGGGCCTGGTTCTCCTCCTCAGTGAAGGCTGGGGCCCTCTCCAGAGTACGAGTACGTGCCATAGCAGGAGCCAGAGGAGACAGCAGCAGTGGTATCAGGGATGTGGTCCAGGAGCATGTAGTGCAGGCAAGTGAACTCCCTGGGGGCCAGCCAGCCTTATATCTGTGCTGCAGAGGCAGAATCAGTGCCATGTGTCCCAAGTGATAGGTCCAACACGGTTGCATTCTATGAATCTGGCCAATCCATGGAAATGTACGACTCGTACACGCCTTCCGCATTGTTCAAATCTTCACCTTCATGAAACACTAGTAATTGCAACATTGTTGTAGGCATCCAACTTAATTTCCAGCGCACAACTTGTACAAGTTTTGAATCCGCATCCGTCTCCCTGACAGTCCAGAGCCAATGGGTTCATCCGGCTCGGTCAACTGACTGTACAACGCGTAGTTTGAAAATACACATGCACCTGTCTCCATACGATTTAATGGCCAAGGCGTACGCCTGTCTCGGAACATGCCTGCCCGACGCGTATGCATGATAGTCACCCGCGTCGGACATCATTGCAGTCAATGGCAAAGCGTACGCACGGCTCGGTCATGAACCGTGCAATGTGTACGCATTATCACCCGCGTCGGACCGCATTGCAGTCAATGGCAAAGCGTACGCACGGCTCGGTCATGAACCGTGCAATGCGTATGCATTGTCACACGCGTCGGACCTCATTGCAGTCAATGGCAAAGCGTACGCACGGCTTGGTCATGAACTGTGCAATGCGTACGCATTGTCACCCGCGACGGACCTCATTGCAGTCAATGGCAAAGCGTACGCACGGCTCGGTCATGAACCGTGCAATGCGTACACATTGTCACCCGCGACGGACCTCATTGCAGTCAATGGCAAAGCATGCGCACGGCTCGGTCCTTTTTTTATCTTTTGCCTTTGGGTTTTGTAGGCATGAAGGAGACGTTCATCTGACGTAAACGGATGCTGATGTTGTTTCGTGTGGGCTTCTCCACCTCGTTTACGCTGCCTATCTTCTGTGCTTCATACGCGTCGGTCGCGGAGATCTCTATTACTTGTGGGCCTGGTTTTCTGTGCGTGTCGGTCGTGCGGCTTGGTCTCAGTGCGAGTCGGTCTGGGTTTCCACGCATTGCATCATACTTCTCGGATCGGATATCGTGGGTACGGGTCAGTCAGGTTCATTTCGGGTTCATTTTGGTCAGTGAAAATCACGTCGGTTTTCCGTCTGGTTCACTATTTTCCCTACAGCTCGGTCGTGCGGCTTGTATTCCGTTCGTGTCGGTTGTAATTCACATGCGTTGCATCGTACTGCACGGGTAATCTGCCGCTGGTCCGTGTTGGTCGGTGTCCGGTCCGGGTCCGTGTCGGTCGGTACGATTTGCGACCGGAATCGGAATCGCCCCTAAATGGAACAATAATAAAAATGTTGCATAGCATAGTGAATAAAAATAGTATTCACACTACATCAAGTGCAAAAGTATGGAATGTGTTGGATAGCGGGTGGGTACAAATTACTATTCCCACTCAAATGAGTGGAACAGTAGGGAAAGTGTTGGCTAGTGGGAGAATAAAAATTACTATTCCCACTCCAGTGAGTGGAACAGTAGGGAAAGTGTTGGATAGCAGGAGGGTAAAAATTACTATTCCCACTCTAGTGAGTGGAACAGTAGGGAAAGTGTTGGATAACGGGAGGTTAAAAATTACTATTCCTACTCCAGAGAATGAAACAGTAGGAAAAGTGTTGGATAGCGAAAGGGTAAAAATTACTATTCCCACTCCAGTCAGTGGAACAGTAGGGAAAGTGTTGGATAGCGGGAGAATAAAAATTACTATTCCCACTCCAGTGAGGTTAACAATAGGGAAAGTGTTGGATAGCGGGAGGGTAACAATTACTATTCCCACTCCAGAGAATGAAACAGTAGGAAAAGTGTTGGATAGCGGAAGGGTAACAGTTACTATTCCCACTCCAGTGAGTGGAACAGTAGGGAAAGTGTTGTATAGCTGGAGGGTAAAAATTACTATTCCCACTCCAGTGAGTGGAACAGTAGGGAAAGTGTTGGATAGCGGAAATGTAAAAATGACTATTCCCACTCCAGTGAGTGCAACATTAGGGAAAATGTTTGATAGCGTAGGGGAATAATTTAGTAGACCCACTCCTACAATTTAAAAAAAACGAATTAACAAATAATTAATTATTTAAATTTAATTTAACTCCCAATATTTTCCACTATAAATGTCACCTCCAATAGTCTAACATAACACATAGTCATACAAATAAATTAACATAATTAATTAACATTTAATTAATTAGCCAATCCCAATTAACAATACAATTAATAACAATCATATCTAAATTAATTAACACAATTAACAGTATAAAATAACTTTGATTAAATATTATCTAAATATTAATGAAAACAGTATTTACAATTAATTTAATACACACCGTACTCCCTATAAACAGTCAACACACTCCTAGAAAAATGTACATTATTAACATATTAATACATTCATTATTAATAATTAATATGTGATTAATTACTAATTAATAAAAAAATCCACAATTTACATAATTAGCAATTAATTAAAACCTTTTATTAACACGTTTTAAATATTTAATAATACATTAATTAACTTAATATTAATTATTAAAAATAAATTATTAATTGATAAATTATATATATATGTTTTTTAAATTCAATTACTTCCTACTCTATTCCCCTATAAACCCACAACCCGCTACAGAACTAATATACGCAAAAAGTAATTAACAATATTAATTATTAAACAATACATTTTAATATTAAATTATTAATTTTGATAATTTTAATTAAATTACTTCCCACCCTATTCCCCTATAAACCCACAACCCGCTACTGAACTAATATACACAAAAATTAATTAAAATAAAATGATTTATCTTAAAAACATTGTAACATACATTAAAAAAATATTACTTTTAACACATATACTAACATATAATACAATTTAAAAAAATTCTAATGACATTCGATATTACTTACCTATATGTCGAAATTGTTTTCAACTATATTATGTCTATTCTATATTCTGTCCTCTCAATATTTTGGAGTCGATATTATGTCCTTTCGATATAAAAAATTCGATATTCAGTCTCATTACCGAGCCAGACACACAAAAAAGGGAACATCCATAAAAGAGGATGGTTGACCACCAAGTGTGAAACATATGTAGGCAGAAGTATTCAAGAGTTGACACTCTTAGGTCTGTCCGCAAACAATATATGCATTACCTTTTTGACACCTACAGCAGATGATTGCCGCTTGTATATCTGAACCTCAGCAGCAAAGTTATCGTTTGAGAGAAAAAATGTGGCCTAAATAATAATTAGAAAAACATAATTCAATTAGGTGTAGATTGTCCATTATTCACTCCAAATGCATGGTATTTTTGGAATCAATATTTAAGACAATCTTTCTTTTAGCAGATACTTTTGTTGTGATATTCTAGAACTATAACTGAGTATACACTACCTTCACCATTTGTCATATCTGAAAGAGTCTACAAAATAGAGGCTTTATATATTATATATATCATAGCTAACAGGTACAACATTTTGGTCTCATAACATTGTAGATGAAATGTAGGTGAACTAATGTAATTTAACATGTCCTGAGTGATGTTATATGTCATTAGCATGGCGGATGCGCAAATTATAGTTAGCTCACTAAACTATAGCTGGTCAAATTTCAGTGTTTTGGGGATTTTAAAATATTACATTTCATATTATTAAAACACTTAACTATAATGTCACTTTAACCTTTGTTTTTTGCAGTGAAATATATATATAGCTATGAATGGAAAACGCACTGCCGTGAATTGATTCCACTGAGTAATGGTCTACTATGAGCCATACGGTAAAGTCAATATATGAATAGTATGTGACATATATAGCGGGGTGTTAGGGATTTGATATGACTACGATATATTATTATATTATATATATGTTTTTCACCTGTTTGGAGAATATACGTTGATATATTTTAATTTCCACGTTTAGGGAGCACTTTTAGTATTTTTTACATTTTTCACTTAATACATTATTCATGAACTGTATAATTTGGGTCAATTTGGCATTTAAGCCATAATTTTGAGATGTTTTACAGCACTGGATTATATGTATACAAAGTATATTTATATTTCAATAAATGTGAACATATCCCATGTTACAAATGTACAAAATGCTGAGCTGTTAACTAATAACATCTATAAGCATTTGAGCAGATATACTTTTTGCAGTGACCCGAAGTATTTTATCTATGTTCATTGATTTTGACATGCACTAGCACTTTAAATAGCGGAATGTTATGCTGAGTGCCGTCATGTGATCAAGGCCGCTTGTACGGCCGAAACGCGTTATGGCAAGAGACTGAAATAAAATATAATTTGCACAATTGGACGTCTGCCCTCGTCTTTGTTGCGCAAAGCAGTAGGAGGTGTCACGAGGTCAAGTTATATATATATATATATATATATATATATATATATATATATATATATATAGATAGATATATATATTCACTGAAAAAAACCATAGGTTTTACAGACTTTATAGTAAGGAATTAGCATTTAAAAAACCTTAGAAATTCACTGAAAAAACCATAGGTTTCAGGGATGTTATAGTTAGTTGGACATTTCAAAAAAACTTGTATTGTGATTGCACCACTATTAATCATATATTCAAAAGGTCCACAGTAAGTCCATCAAATGTTTAGTTGTCCATCTTTATTACTGATTTGAAATCTTCTTGTTTTTAGAAAACAAACAGCCAACGCGTTTCGTTCTCGACAGAGAACTTCTTCAGGGCTGTAAAATTAAAACATTGATAAAAAACACAGCACTTTTTGTGACAAACATAGATATATACAACATATAGACATGTACAATACCACATTCAAATAAGACACTTAAATAAAATGTCACATAGAATAAAGGGGATGAAGGTACAACAATCACCCCCATATGACCCAAAGTGGGTTATATCAACCAATTCAATCAAAAGGAATTGACCTATGTATGACCATTCATCAATAATAACCTCCCACAGATTGGAACCAAGTTTCCCAAGGTGAGTCAGCTCAACTATGGACCATATATATTTTAGATCTGGAGATATTAAGGACAAATAAATACATTTATATCAAACAACCATTTCAACTTTGCAGTAATCTTTACACGGTTGACAATTTGATAAACATTCATCGCTATGTGTGCAAAGTTATGCATCTCTTATTATTTCTAAAAAGGCACAAGGAAAGAGAAAATAGAAAAAGCAAAAGAAGAGAGAATCAATCAAAAAAGGAGGAAAGGAAAAAGCCACATCAGAACAACGTACCATTCCTGATTTCCACGAAAAAGCCAAGTTAATCTTTATGACCATGTTGTCCTAGTCCAAAACGTCCTATCTGCCCATTAGATTCGGGTGAACTGGGAAATAAGCACAGTGAAAAACCAGAAGTATAGCCTAAGGAAATGTCACCAGGGAGAGCATCACAGATATGTGCATGTTGTACATCAATTTCCCTTAGGAGTCCAACACTCAACCTACCTTCTAGGTTGAGAGAAATATTAAAGCCACATTCCAAATTTTCGTTATTTTGACGTCGTCCAAAGCAAGTGTGATATGATAGTCACCAATCATACATTTCTCATTTCATAGTTATGGTAGAGACATTGCGGTATTACCTAATCCAAGATAAAAAAAACGATATATAAATATCTCAAAAATATTAACCTACGGCCATTGGGGCCAAAGCCCCAAGGGAACCATGGGAGAATTCCCAGTGTCCCGTTTGAAAATTGCCAATATGCTAACTCCAGAGAATGTAATATAGGAGTAGAAATCTTCCTAACAGAGAACCATGAACATATGCCAAACTGTAAACACGAGTTGGTAAAAAGACGTATGACTGAAAAAACGTTAAATGGTTTACATAAATATCTACCGGTCGTATAGTCAATATAGGTGACACAGTTCTATAGGCTACTTAAAATGATAATACAACGTGCCAGGCGTGTTAATCTTAAAATTACGTACCCACCTATTAGTGTGACATACTCGAAGGTTATAATTGTGCAGATGTCCCCAATTCATGTGGTCAATACAGAGAATCATGATACATTTTACCCAATATGAGTATAGTCGGGCAGCGAGTAAAAGACATGGTAATCAACGGACTGCAGGAATAAACATTGAAAAACCCGTTCTTACCTATCGTAGAGATAATATAGTGGCTACCGAATTCCCGTAGTGCGGAGTCCCGCTAAGATTTCAAAGGCACCAGTGTAAGGTTGCCATCATGAGAAAATGCACAACGTGCGTCTGACGTAATATATGTGGGTCGGCAACTCGTTCTGTTAGAAAGCCTGTAGTGTGTATCCAATGGAGCCGCCATATTGTAGTATAGGTATTAGTAGTAGTTGGACATTTGACTCATATAAAACCAGAGAAATTCACCTGTTATAGTTAGTTGAGCTAACTATAACTCGCGCAACGGTAATGCACTGCTGATGATGTCACATATTACATCACTCATGACATGGTCAGTGACATCACTCATGACATCACTCATGACATCTCAAATGACATCACTGATGATATCACTGATGACATCATCCAGTGAATGTGTGTTTCTGTAAAGTTTTTTTTTTTTTTTTTGCTGAGCAGAGAACAAAAATATTGTTACATTGGTCAGAAGGAAAAGGGACAACCATTAACAGTCCATATTTTACGCAAATACACAATAAGTGTCCGGCTCGCAGAAGCTCCCAGAGTTGGACTTTGGGGTCCGCATCGGAACCCCTGACACCCGCAACCCTACGACTCGGACACAGGGGGATACCTATGGGTCTCCCCAACACAGGCATGTACGGTGCGGGTGGCACCGACGCGTACCCACTGTAGGGGGCGCACTTGTTCGAGACGTCAATGAGAGCCCATGTACGCGTCGTACGACCGGATCCCATTGACTTCTATGGGAGTCCGACCGAACCGAGTCCGACAGCATACGTGCGCATCGTACTCGCTCGGTCGGACTGTAGGGGTCCGGCTCGGTCGGAAAACACTCCGGATCCGACTCAGTCAGAGTGCTTTCCGACCCGGATCGGAATCGGCCCCTATATGTGAGTGTTGGGGTGTATAATTGACTACATGAAAGACAGTGATTGCAAGAGTGTCTACATACACAAATGTGTACATGTATTAGTGATTGTATAAGAGAGTAAGTATGTGATAGTATCTATATCAATAAGGAAAGTGATGTGTGTATAAATAAGGCAGGTGTTGTGTATATATCTGCATAGGTGAGTTCATGGGTGTATGATTGATTTTTGGCATGACTGAATAGATGTGTGTGTAACTTTATGGATCAGTAGCACTGTGTAAATGTATATATACGTGCATGAGTGGATATTATACTGATGTAATGATGAGTGACACTATGTATAAGTGACTGTATCAGTGTATATCTGGCTCACAATATATAGATAAGAATCAGTGGATGGATATCTAGTATCTGGTATTGGTGTGTCTATGCTTTTCAAAACGGTAGTCTATATTTTAGATTGCGTCTATCAAAGGTTATATTACAGTATGAAGAGGTGTGTCAGACTATCACGTGGATGATGTCATCAGTGATGTCATTAGTGATGTCATTTGAGATGTCATCAGTGATGTCATGAGGGATGTCACTGACCATGTCATGAGTGATGTAATATGTGACGTCATCAGCAGTGAATTGCAGGCGTGCGAGTTATAGTTAGCTCAACTAACTATAACAGGCGAATTTCTCTGGTTTTATATGAGTCAAATGTCCAACTAACTATAACGTCCCTGAAACCTATGGTTTTTTCAGTGAATTTCTAAGGTTTTTTAAATGCTAATTCCTAACTATAACGTCTGTAAAACCTATGGTTTTTTCAGTGAATTTCGAAGGTTTTTTAAATGTTAATTTCATATTTTAATATTTAGAAAAACCTATCTGTTTTCAAATAGTTTTTTAATATTTTGCAACTCTATCATCCTTTTTTTAAACTTTTCAAATTATATAATCTTTTATATCTTCCCCACAAAATATGTATATCTTTTTTTTTTTTTTTTTGAGAAAACTACAGTCCCATACCGGTAGCCTACCAAGCTCGATCAACACGCGAATCCTATCCACCACATTTAAATGATGCGCATTTCATATCCGACAGGTTTGTGGCACCGCGTCCCGCGTAACAACATGTACATAAGAGGTCGCGCCAGCTGCTACTTTGGTATGCGACGGGTACGCACTACCAAGCAGCGCGTTACGTCATGTACGTATAGGGTTGCGCCCGCTCCGTGTTGCGTATGCGACGAGTGCATGCTGCCACGCCCTGAGTTACGTCATAGACGTACGATGCCACGCCGCATACGCCATTCCCTCATTTTTTTTCTCAAAACTATATCTAAAAAACTTTAAAGTGTATATGAGAACAAGCGATAATTGAAAATATTTTAAACAGTTATATATTTCTAACTCTAATAAACTTATATTATAATAAATATATTTTCTCAAAATCACATCGGGTGCGGTCTCATTGCGCACTGGCTGCGTTATTGCCATGTAACCATAAAAAAAAGCATTTCATTAGTTCATAACATTTCCCATTGTAACAGTTCGAAAACACCACCCATTTAGTAATATCTGTACTTCATTTCATGAGACACACCTCTTCTGCTTAGAGAGATTTGTTCAAAACTTTTTGTAATATACACATATCTTACACTACACACAACATACAACCCTCCTTTTCATAAATATTCATGCTCTGTAAAGTATCCTTCCACCTATGATACCCATACACCTAAAAGTTACATTACTGAAATGTTCTCCAATAACACAGGTAACATGGTTGCATACGCTGTCCACAACACAACGTAATATAGTATGGCCCAGAGACAGTATCATGCATAGAGAATGAACACACGGACACAGATAGAGAGTGGAAGTGGATACGGGCACGTACGCTAGACTCCTTTTTATTACCATGGTGACATATCCAGTGACGTCTGTGCTGGATGTGTGTGCGGTAAGTCTAAACCAGCCTTCAGACAATGGTTGCTACTAGCATCAACTACAACAGTAATCATTAGATCACACACAGAGATTCAATATTAAAAGAATCAATAAGTTATGCTGCAGTAAGGTAGGGACAGTAGATGTGAAATAATACAGAAATAATTCCATCGTAAAAGAACAGCAACTTGTGGTATACTGACACACAATCTATAGATCTGAAATAATACACAAAAAGATGATATCATAAACGCTCCATCAGTTCTAGTGCACTCACATAACCACATCAAAAGCATTCAGCATGTGTACAGTCACCGATAATGCGTGCTGTAGACAGGCCGTACTAGGAGTAATATCTGTTGCCATCAACACTGCATCATCTGCAATGCCGACTCAATCTGAATTATGAACACTGCTGTCTGCAGTGTAGGCCATAGAGAGCGGTCACAAAGGACCCACAGATACGTAAAGTGACTTCACCTACCCAGTTTGTCGTCAGCGAAGCAAAAAAAAAGAGTGTGCAAAGCCTGCAATGATACATATGCATGGTGCAGACAGTACACACTGGAGCAATGTATTTTCCTACAGGACTACCTCATCGACAATAGCGACTCAATCTCAATTGTGAACACTGCTGTCTGCAGTGTAGGCCAGAGTGAGCGGTCACAAGGGCCCATAGCCACATGACATTCACTTGAGCTCTACAGTTTGCAATACACAAACTAAAAAAAAACGTGTGCAGAGCCTGCAATGATGCATATGAGTGGTGCACACAGAGCACACTGGAGCAATATCTTTTCCTACAGGACTGCATCATCTACAATACAGACTCAATGTCAAATGTGGACACAGAAGTCTGCAGTATAGGCCAGAGAGAGCGTTCAGCAAGGGCCCACAGCCATGTGGCCTTGACTTGACCTCTACAGTTTGCAATACACGAAGCAAAAAAAACGTGTACAGAGCCTACAATGATGCGTATGAGTGCTGCAGACAGAGCACACTGGAGCAATGTCTTTTCCTACAGAACTACCTAATCTACAATAGTGACTCCATCTGACTTGTGAACACTGCTATCTGCAGTGTAGGCCAGAGAGAGCAGTCAGCCAGAGCCCACAGCCACCTGGCATTCACTTGAGCTCTACAGTTTGCAATACACGAAGAAAAAAACTGCGAGCAGATCCTGCAATGATGCATATCAGTGGTGCAGACAGAGCGCACCGGACCAATGTCTTTTCCTACAGGACTGCATCATCTATAATACCGACTCAATGTCAAATGTGGACACTGAAGTCTTCAGTATAGGCCAGAGAGAGCGTTCAGCAAGGGCCCACAGCCATGTGGCATTGACTTGAGCTCTACGGTTTCCAATACACGAAGCAAAAAAAAGTGTGCAGAGTCCGCAATGATGCGTATGAGTAGTGCAGACAGAACACACTGGAGCAATGTCTTTTCCTACAGGACTGCATCATCTACAATGCCGATTCAATGTCAAATGTGAACACTGAAGTCTGCAGTATAGGCCAGAGAGAGCGTTCAGCAAGGGCCCACAGCCACGTAGCATTGACTTGAGCTCTACAGTTTGCAATACACGAAGCAAAAAAAACGTGTACAGAGCCTACAATGATGCGTATGAGTGCTGCAGACAGAGCACACTGGAGCAATGTCTTTTCCTACAGAACTACCTAATCTACAATAGCGACTCCATCTGACTTGTGAACACTGCTGTCTGCAGTGTAGGCCAGAGAGAGCAGTCAGCAAGAGCCCACAGCCACCTGGCATTCACTTGAGCTCTACAGTTTGCAATACATGAAGAAAAAAAATGTGTGCAGATCCTGCAATGATGCATATCAGTGGTGCAGACAGAGTGCTCTGGAGCAATGTCTTTTCCTACAGGACTGCATCATCTATAATACCGACTCAATGTCAAATGTGGACACTGAAGTCTTCAGTATAGGCCAGAGAGAGCGTTCAGCAAGGGCCCACAGCCACGTGGCATTGACTTGAGCTCTACGGTCTGCAGTACACGAAGCAAAAAAAAGTGTGCAGAGTCCGCAATGATGCGTATGAGTAGTGCAGACAGAGCACACTACAGCAATCTCTTCTCTTACAGGACTGCATCATCTACATTAGCAACTCGATCTGAATTGTGAACACTACTGTCTGCATTGTTAATTAAAAGCAGTACTCACACACACAACCATCAATACTTTTTCTCACTCCCTCTTTACAAAATAAAACAACATAAATTACAGAGAACTCTACAATGGATAAATCACAACAATTCGAATTGGGATTTCATGTCTACACTATTCACTGTTCCTTTGGACTTCCAAGATAAATTTGGTCATTTCACTAAACCTATAACGGATATAAAAAAGCTTCTAGAAGCAAGTATACTAAAACAATATTGTGTATGTTTCAATAGACGTTCTAATTACTTAACTACTGGATTCTGTAATTAAACAATCACCACGCAATCTAAATTGTGAACCCTGCGAACTGCAGTCTACACCAAATCCAGTGGTCATTCACAACTCACAGCCACATACCGTTGGATTCGGAAGCACAGAGTTGGTTGCACCTGATCGGAGGGGGTACACAAAAATCATCACAGACTATAACTTATGACATCCTCAATCATAGAATCAAGACCCCATTTCACTGTTTGCACCGGCTGTACCACAGTACACTCCACCGAGTACTGTCAACCAAGCCCAATAGTTATGTGCAGCAGTTAGCTATGGAATCACAGACTGTGATGCACCTCAACACATGAACTTCTGAAAAAAGCAAGCAGCAGGTAATATCGGACATCATCCATTGTGGGATCAAGACACCGTTCCACAGTTGGGACCTAAAGTTGGATGAACCTGATCGAAGAGAGTACCTTCATCTCCACTCTCAGATACAGTTCTAACATCATCCATTGTGGAATCACCACACCATTCCACTATTGGGACATAGAGTTGCTTGCACCTCATCGGAGGGGGTACACAGAAATCATCACACACTGTAACTTCTAACATCCTCAATCATATAATTAAGACCCCATTTCACTGTTTGGACCTGCTCGACCGAGGTGTATTCCAGCAATACCAGTCAACTAAGCACAATAACCATGTGAAGCACTTAACTACAGAAGCACAGAATCTGATGCACCTCAACAGACGGAGTTCTGTGAAAAACCAGCAACAGGTAATATCGGATATCGTTCATTGTGTGATCAAGACATCATCACAGACTTTAACTTCTGACAACCTCAATCATAGAATCACTGTTCTGACCTGCTGTACCACGGTGTACTCCACCGACTGCAGTCAACCAAGCCCAATAATCATGTGCAGCAATTAGCTACGGAAGCACAGAGTCTGATGCACCTCAACGGAGGGAGTTCTCTGAAAACTCAGCAGCAGGTAATATCGGACATGATCCATTATGGGATCAAGACATCGTTCCACTGTTGGGACCCGGAGTTGGTTGCAGCTCGTCGAAGGGAGTACCTTCCTCTCCACTCTCAGATACAGTTCTAACATCGTCCACTATGGTATCAAAACACCGTTCCACTGTCGGTACCTGTCGGACTACTGTGTTACTATTATACAGAGCACTCCACGCTCCTGGGCCTCAGGCTGGGCTCTATGTGCCTGTGTCACGGTAGCCAGCGTTAATCTCAGGAGCCTTCAGAGCTCACAGACCTTGGCCCAGGACCTTCCGCCGGCATGTGGTCAGCCCTCTTTCACATACAGCAGTGTCGAAAGGTGAACTGTGGGGCATATATGTGTCACAGCGGCCATGACGGTTTCTGAGTACCAGCAGGCTGAGAGCATCATTCACGCACCCACCTTCGCTCACAGCATCAGCCTCTTTGCGGTGTAAGCTGCGCAGACGTGGCAGACACGTTCGCCAATCCGGAAGAGATCCACACCCATAGAAACGTGCCTTTTATTCATACCCCTACGCTAGCCTTGCGTACGGTGAGCCAGCCCACTTCCCTAAACATTTGGGGGGGGGGAGACACGTACGCGCTACCATTCCGTAATTTTCCCTACTGACTGTACTATCATGGTTGCGTCCACTGTCCACTTCACTCAATAGACCATCAGTGTATGTTGACATGAACATGTCTGTGCTCTGCATACTCAAGTCTGTCCGGCACATCCCCTCAAGACTTTGCATTGTATTCTTTTATAATCGAGAATTACTTGCCACCTTCGCACATACTTTGCTCTCATCTTTCCCCGCATTCTGCATAGTGGCAGAGGAGCCATGCCATGTTTAATTTGTATACATGGCTAGCCACGGTTCACACAGTATGTAGTGTCATTGAGTCTGCTACGTGCACGTGTTGTTTGTCATGTTGAATGTCATTATATAAGGTAGTGCGTTTATTCACGAGCAGTGGCTTGTTCCATTTACATATCGCTGTCTTAAAGAGCATACTAAAGTTTTTCTCACAGGTGAATAGTGCAACCAGAATGGCAGTCATTCATTACTATTCAAGAATGTCCAACTACACGGCGCTTCTAAGCTTACAGCCACCAGTCTTGCGTCCTTTCTTAAAAGGACGCCAACTCCCACAATCACACCAACATTCACACAGCTTTCTAACGACAGTTATCTGCTTCTCAATAACAAACACTCCTACGGAATATGAGCTGGCATACCACATGTCCTTACTATTTCAAACACAGTAACTTCCTGTGGCAATATCTATTCCAACCCACACAAACTAACTCCCAAACTTCAACTTGGCCTTCAATTCCTAGTTTGAAAACACATTTCAAGAAACAAACCAAACTAAAAGTACCTTTGTTCAGAACTGAAGTCTCCCTCACTTCTGCAAAAGAAATTTATCGACTGCAGATACCACGAACTTCAATTAAAATACACTCCCTTTTAAATACGAACCGCCAATTACACTTTGTGAATTTTTACACAATTTTTAACACATGCCACACTCAAGGTCTGGCCCACTTTTTTAACACGGTCTCCTACAGCCTTCTAACACGCTTTCAAACTGTTCTTCTTTTAATACCATTCAGACATTCTTTCGATCATCTCTGGAATAACAGGAACAGTGCCCATAATTCTCTTTGCGGCCATCCTACTACTAATTGTACTTCTAGAAATGGCTACGCTCTCTATGGTAACAACTATGTCCGACAGAATACGCCTCTACGCCAAGCTACATCAATACTGTTATAAAACGGAAAAACCTTTCGGCTGCCTGCCTCTATCTATTATCGGAGCTAGCTACAACATAACATTTATCTACACTTATGCAATATGCGTACAACCATCGTTTGATTGTAAAACTTGCCCTTTCGACTGGCGATTGGATGTATGCCTTGCCAACCCAGCAGGTAATGGAGTATCTTGAAAACCATGAACGTGATTGTTCTGGCAGTGGAGCAATGGCGAATGCAATGCAAAAAGGAATCGCAGCGCAATGGGATTTCTGCGCAGCCGCGAAAGATCTCCTGCAACGTGCGACCTTTCACAACATCGCAGATTGCCTGCCCATTCAAATTACCGCTCCAACATTCGAGGAACATTACTGTCCCTTCGAGGATATGTATTGGATCGCTTTGCTTTTCTCACACAATGGCAACAATAGCCTCTTGGAACATTACGCATCTCAAGCAGCTGAAGAACTTCTGGACTGGAATCTCTAAGACTTGTAAGAAACTCACATTATTCTTGAATGGATTTTTTCCCATCTTTTTGACTTTTTCCTTTAAATTTTTTATAATACACTTCAATCCTACTACTGTGATATAATAACTTTCTAAGTATACTCGGACATTTGAACTCTATCCACATTATTCCCCCTTACGTCTCGAGTCTAACCAGGAATCGGTGATGTATGGCCTATGCAAATACGCTATTTACTTCCAAAATTAACCTAAACCTGACACCCATTTAGAAACCACGTCTATTCTTTGTGTACACATCTCTCTGCCTGCCTGTTATTCACAAAGCCCTTTCACACAATTTTACTCAAAGTCAGTCTCTGCTCAGAACCTCACTATAAAAATGTAAAAAGACGACTTTGTTTAGGAACTGGTTGGCACAGTGTGGTAATCGTAAACTACCTTTATTTTCATAGTTATATATATATTAATATATATATTTTAATAGTTATTCTGTAGGTCATATAGAACTGTAATATATAGGTGCCGATTCCGATCCTGTAAAACCCGGGTACAAATGGTCGTACGGAGCGTTTTCCCCGTACGACTCGTACCCGGGAAATCCACCGTACAAACCAGCAAGTACGATTCGTACAGAAATACCATTTCTGTACGAATCGTAAAAAACACCGTGCGGCTAAAAAATACATACAATTCAGATCCTGGACAGCGCGTACGCGACTTCCCCACGGAGTCAGGCAGCGTTTTATGGACCAGCAAGTACGATTCGTACCCACAGCACTCCGCACGGCTATATTTTTACGGGAGCAATAAAGTGCCGGAAAAGCTAAGTACGCTGCGATGCATGAGGAAAAGGGGGCCCGGCGCGTACCTATGGGGTGGGGGGACGGTGCATACCTACGGGGGGTGTGGGTCGGCGCGTACCTAAGGGGGTGGAGGGACGGCACGATCCTACATGGGGTGGGGGTACGGCGCGTACCTACGGGGGGTGTTGGGGTATGGTGCGTACAGGTACGGGGCTGGGCTATGGTGTTGGGGTACAGTGCGTACAGGTACGGGGCTGGGCTACGGGCCTGGGGTGCGGCGCATACAGGTGGGGGCTGGGAGACGGGCCTGGGGTGCGGCGCTTACAGGTGCAGGCTGGGAGACGGGCCTGGGGTGCGGCGCGTACAGGTGGGGGGCTGTGCTATGGTGTTGGGGTACGGTGCGGAGGGGGGTACGGTGCTGACATACGGGGATACGGTGCTGACATGTGCGGGGTGAGGGTGGCTGTACGACTCGTATCCGGGCACAAGTTTACCCGTGTACATGTAGGCTACAGCGTTTGCTCCATACGGGGCCTTTTACATGCGGTTGTGTATTCGGACGGGCGGTACGGATCGTACTTGTGCGCTCGGACTTCTGTTTTACGATTCGCATGTAAAAATGTCCGGCTCCCTATCGGACACTTTTCCCGACGCTATTCGGACGTAAAGATTTATGGCTCCCTCTTGGACCATTTTCCCGACGCAATTTGTATGTATTTTTCACGTACGAATCGTACTTCGCCGTTTGTACGGTACTTGTACGATTCGTACATAAAAAAATACGGATACGAGTCGGACAGTAAATTTTTTTAACGGATCGGAATCGGCACCATAAAGTGCAATTCACTGATGCAGGAGCATTGATTTGACTACAGCAGAAGCAATTGGAGTTTCTCTAAGCTCGATGCCTTCGCTCTCTACACAAGAATATTTTTTTGAAACAGCTGAAGACAATAATGTACGGTTTGACTACAAAGGCACCGAATGTGCTTCTCCGAAGCAAAATGTTTGTATTCATCCTCAAAGTTCCAATGTGGGAAGAACTAGTACCAATTCTGACATGCACCACATTGAATCTTCTGTACAACAGATTGCTAACTATTCTACTGTTGTTAATTTTCTGTTACAAAAAAGCACTGCCAAGGTACATAAAAAGTTTGATGACTACATTTTGCTATTTCTTTTTTATTTCTTTCTTTTCTTAAATGATACATGTTGTAATCGTACCCTACCTTTATTTTCTTTATAGAATGTAGAGTCATTCAAGTGTAATAGCTATTGTTCATTTCACATGCAACTGTAACATGTAATATACAATTCACTGATGCCGGAGCTTATGTTTGAATACAGCAGAAGTGGTTAAACTTTGCATCAGCTGGATACCCTAGCTCTTGCACCAGTGGGTCCAATTATGGCACTCAAATACAGACACTTTCTATATAATTTTCAAACTCCATACCTTTATTACACACAACTAATTTTACCATTTTCCTTCTCTGGCATTGCAACCTTCTGCATTATATTCTTCACAATTATTCCTTTATTCCTGCTTCCTAAAACACTACATTCGACTCTTCAGACCAATAGGGATGAGTAGTTTGTTTCACACTCCCTGTATAGAATAAACGCACACTAACCCTACTTACACAGGTATGCTACAGCGGGCAGTATCCTACAGCGCCCACAGCACATCACTTCACAGCAATAAACTCACGACTTACACTCACAGTTTCATCCCTGAGTCTTCATACTGATACCACTAAGTACTTTGCTTCCCACTCCCGCTATACTCTAAACGCATACTAACACCACCTGCACACATATGCTACAGCGCCCACTATGCTACAGCGCACAGAGCACATCACTTTACAGCACTCAGCTCACAGTTTAGAAGCACGGTTTCATCCCAGAGTGTACCTGCACGTCACCTCAGAACCATCTCACAGTGGGAAAAACAGTAATTTTACACCAGTAGGGATAAATAATTCGCTTCACACTCCCTCTATAGCACACCCTACCCACCCTACAAACTTCACAGCGCTCCTACCCTCCTCTTTCCCACTTTTTTCTCCCTTTTTTCCCCCTACTCGCTTCAACGGAATCACAAAATGGCGGCCAACACTTCCTAGTTGCAACCGCTTGCACCGCTCGCAGCCAATCACCAGCCAGCTCGTGCTCGTAACGCCTCAGCTAATCAGATGGTAGAATTCCCAAATATCGATAGCTGTAAATTTCAATTTTTCTCAAAAACTACTGAACGGATTTACACCTATAAAACAAAAGCGTGCTTTCTAGACCAAGACCCTTTTCCCTTCCAAATTTGGGGTAATTCCTTTCACCCGTTCGACCTGTAGCCTTGTCTAAAGTTTCCTATGTAAATTAACATTGAAAAAACACGTTTAGGGACCCCCCTTTTTTCTCCACCCCCCCTTCACGAATCACCCCCAAACTTTCAACATAGGAGCTGATCTCATTAAAGAATTAGTTTTGAAAATTTCACGAAGATTCATCAATCGACGCCAAAGTTATTGCGAATAGAATGTTACCATTTCCCTATAGTATCTCGGTCCTAACTATAACTACCTACTGGCGACCGCCAGTAGGTAATATACATATATATATATATTTATATATATATATATGTATATATATATAATATAATATATATATATATATATATATATATATATATATATATATATATATATATATATATATATATATATATATATATATATATATATATATATATATATAGCTTTCAATGAAAATTAACCCATTTGAATTCATCACTATGCCCCACACTATTAAGTAGACTTTTTGAAGATTTATGCCATTTCACCAGAGCCGTTTTTGAATATTTCAGTATTCACAAACTCTAATTTACTATTCACTAACACAGTTAGGGTTCATATTTACAAGTCCCTATCACCACAGGAACGTCACTTTTAATGATGTTTCCCTAGCGATACAGGCTTTACCTTATTTACAAGGCGGCGGCACTAAGCCACTTGACGTGGCTTAACGCTGCCTTGTAAATAAGGCACCCTTTCAAGCTACACTAAGCGTATAAGGGCCGTACAGTAGGTGTTGTGATGGGTGTTCCACTGCAACTCCCATATATTTTGACGCTGCCACCTATTTACATGGGTGGCGTAAATAGGAGGCAGCGCCAAAATTAAGATCAGGGAAAACCTGGTCTTAACGTGGCGAAACGAGGAGAAATGCTTTATTTTTCCATGTTTTTGCTGTTTCTATGTGTGCTGCATTGTGCAGCACACTTAGAAATAGCACAACACCTTGAATCATTTTTTATGTGCAGGAAGGTGTTCCTTCCTGCATATAAACAATCATAAAAAAAATTACGATTTGCAACTTCTTTGTGTGCTGCACAATGCAGCACACATGAACGTTTCAAATAGGCATTTGTGATAGTTTATGTGCAGATAGGTGTCATTCGCTCAGTGAAGACACCCCTGTAATATAGTGCAAGGGCGCCTGCGTTGGTGTTAGGCAGCTTAATTTAGCGCAAGCGCTAGGGAAAACACAGGGATGTGCTCTATCTTTGTAAAAACGGCTCATTACTGCGTTTTCGGAATAGCGGAGTGTGGCGTTCGCATTTTGTGCTTAATGCCACGCTCCGCCATTCATTGTATATATGCCCCTTAGTCCGCTGGTTCATGATGACTGAGACTTTGCATTTTTGTTGATTAGTGGAAGACTGTGGAAGCAAATGCTGACAAATGGGTAGAGGGATGTTGGGGTACGACCCTGCTGTAATCTGTAATATGTCTGCATGACTAAATAAAGGTGTAATTGATATGCTTACAGCCACTGTGGAGGTCCACACTGTGGACTGGCAGTGCCATTGCATTCTTAGGTTGTTAGGATGGTCATAATGCGTTATATGCACTATTTGCTCCTGGAAGAGGCAGAACAGTCTTACGTGTGAATTTCTGGCACTGTCGCTCTCAAGCCCTAGGTATGAATATCTGCCAGTATCTTTATTTTGCCATTCAAGTGTCCATCTGCTTTTGCCTTGTAGTGAACATAATACAGTTTTCACCTGCCAAGATCACTTTTCATTGCACCTTATGGAGTTTCCCACCGAGGCTGAAGGCTTACTGCATCGTGCTTCACCAGCCCATCTTCACGTGGCTCCTTTCATGCCATTATCCCATGCATCTTCTTGTATTTTACTCAGCACTTTCACTTTCACCTCCATCTCAATCAGTATAATCCTCTATTCCAAGTCTGTTGCTGATAGTTCCCACACCGCATCACTCTCTCTGGGAGTAGGCTCTATTGGCAAATAAATTGCTGTAGAGGTAACTTAAAAGCCATTACATGTTAATAATTGCAGCTCATCCTGGCCCCGATGAGACAGCGAGCATGGCACATTTAAGAACTGAACAGAAGTGCCCGACTGCATCAGGTTGCAATGCCCGCAATTCAGTTTAAGATTTTTACTGTCTCCCTGCACATCATTTTCTCACGTCATAACATTGAATAGTCATTATAAATTGGCAAAAATAATGCTTGAGATTGGCAGCTTCCTGTAACATGTGGGGCTGCTTGTATAGTCTAGTACTGTGTGTTGTAAATCTGCCTGCTTTTATTCAGAGTAAGGTGACCAGAAGTTTAAAGCCAAAGGCAGGGACATTTCACCGAAATAGAAGAAGGACTAAAAGTTTACTTTAACTGGGCTCATCAGCATAGTATTACAGAAGAGCAAGTAAGAACGTAAGAACATAAATAAAATTCACTTTTTAAAGCCAGTCTCATGCCTTTTAATTAAATCGCTTTCTTATAACAGCTGCAAACTATCCGTGCTATGGAAAACATAAAGAGGTACATGCCACCGTTTTTAGTCAACCCCCTCTAAAAACCGGGACATGAGCTAAATTTCAGGATATCTGCTGGGACAGCTGGTGAGAACCCGGGACTGTCCCGGCAAATCTGGGACGCCTGGTCGGTCATCCAAATTCAGAGGTATGTACACAAGGGTAGTGGCTCGGT
Organism: Triturus cristatus; assembly: GCF_964204655.1. NCBI lineage: Eukaryota > Metazoa > Chordata > Amphibia > Caudata > Salamandridae > Triturus > Triturus cristatus. The sequence continues at coordinate 308,551,623 of NC_140581.1, forward strand.
GCATAGTAAAATATGTGACACTGTATGGCATCATTTAGGGCTTTTCAGGAATTCATTGGTGCATTTGACTTTGTTGGTCAAGACGCCTTGTGGTCAAAGTAAGCAGTCCCTGCAGGTGTGGACCAGCTGCTCTGCCTACTTTTGTTCTTGTCCTGCCTCCTGAGTGGTAGTGTTTGGAAAGTAACACCGCAGACCACAGTGGGGGGAAACTTCATGGGCCATATTATCAAGAACGGGCGTAACATTATCGCTGCTTTAGAGGCAGGAAAATGCCGCTAAAGCGTCGATAAGGGGCTTGATAATATGCCCTAGAGGATTCCAATAGAAGCCCAGGTTTGATGTCCTTCCCACCAGAACCTGGTCTTCTACTGGAATTCTCTATGGCATATTATAAAGCCCCTTATCGCCGCTTTAGGGGCATTTTACTGCCTCTAAAGCAGCGATAATGTTATCGCCCGTTCTTGATAATATGGCCCCATGTTTTTTCCCCAATCAAAACAGCAAAACTCAGAATTATTTTTTAATGTTTTTTGCCTTGCACACATTTTTGGCAGATATTTTTCCCTTTCAAAATGTAGGAACATTTGCACATATCTTCTAATGCCGATGTGCGCGCGCACTTTTCTCGGTCACTTTGAAGGTGTTATGTTGCGCCTGTGACGCAACAGGCGCACCACGCAAGGTCATGTGACCTAACCTTAATAAAGGGGTCACGCACGTACATACGTCAGTAAGGGCCACGACGGCGAGGCCAGAAAAGTCACCACTTGGCTCCCGAGTATTATTTGCAGCACCATGAGGCTTACCAGTAATTGACCCCCTCTGTGTGTCATCACCGGTCGTGTCCCACGCCCGGCTTCCGACATAAAATCTGGCGATGAGGGTGGTCGTGCCCTCGCTGCACTCGGCGCATCGGTGAGGCGGCCGCGAGCGCTTTCAACAGCTCATGGCGCTCGTGCCCCGGTGTGCGGAGGGTCGTGCCCCTGAGCTCGGCAACCTGCGAAGTTTGCCTGGAGCCTGGCGCGACTGTAGAGGCGGCTGGGCGACGTCGGCGTAAGCCTGCCAGGTGAGGCTGTGTAACACGGTGCCCCTGCACGCTGCAGGGTGCGTGTGTAGCCTCGGCCCATTGGCCGTGTGATGCCCAGCCCTACGTTGAGCGCTTGCAGGCGCTCTGATGCCTTGGATGCTCCAGCACAGCGCTTGAGGGTGCAGTGGAAAGGCCCACATTGACTGCCTGGATTAGAAGGCCCATTACAGGCCTAGGGGATGAAAACCAACAAGTGGAGCCCCCTGAAAGGAGGAGGACTACTGCTTCCCACACAAAGGGGAAAGGCCCAGATAACAGCCAGTCAGTAAGCTGCAGATTTCAGCAGTGGGTTGAGATAATAAGCATTTCTAAAAGGCACACATTCACCTAATCTAGAGCTCTAGTCAGCAGCCCGTCTGTAAGCCATAGTTCTCATCAGCAAGTGAAGACAACAAGCCCTGCTAAAGGCACACAGTCATCCAAAGCACAGCTGCGACCCAAGGGAGACAGCGAGGACATGGGGACCCGGCGGAAGGACACACACACCAGTCAAAGCGCTGACCATGTCCACCATACCTCCCATAAGCCCTTTGTGGTGGAGGGATCGCCCTCGTCACTGGCACCCAAGTGGAAAGACTGGGTGGACTGCCTACTCATATTTTTCGAAGCTACCAAGGTCCACAAGGACCATAAAAGAGCCATGCTATTGCACCTTGGGGGCAAGGACATACACAACATCGCCAAAACGCTCGTAGAGGCCACGCCCAAAAATCACCACACCCTGATAAACGCACTCAATGGAAATTTTGAGCCAATGGCCAATCAAGAATAGGAAAGGTTTATATTTAGACAAGCCCGTCAACTTCCTGAAGAATCACTGGATACATATCACGCCAGACTTAAAAACCTAGCGTCCACGTGCGGATTCCCCGACGAGACAGAGGAAATTAGGGGGCAAGTGATCCAGGGCTGTGCGTCCACAAAGCTCCGGAAACGGATACTGGAGGAGTCAGGGAAGTTGCTTGCTGACATTCTGACCTTGGGGCGCACGAAGGAGCTGTCAAAGGCACGGGCAGCGCACATGGAAGCGGCCCTCCAGGTACCGGTGAAGTTGGAACCAGTGAACGTGGTGGTGACCAAACCCACGGCGAGGTGGGTCAAGAAAGGACCAGGGACATCGGCCTCCGGACCCAACAAGACCAGTGGGTACTGCAGAGGACCACCACATCAGGCGACTGAGTGCCCCACCAGAGGCAAGAGGTGCTCAGGCTGTGGACGGTTTAACCACTCCAAGTAGTGAATGCCCTGCCGGAAGGAGAGAGAGGAACGAGTGACATGGATGACGATGAGGAAGAAGAGCGGATAGTGCACAAAGTACACATGATCGGCACCACGACCCGGAAAGCGCGACGTCTCCCACAGTGCAGCATTTGCGTTGGCTCCCAAGAGGTCACGGCAGTAGTTGACACTGGAGCCACCATCAACATCATGGCTTCAGCCCTTCACCGGACCATTAATCCGATGCCGGTTCTCCACTCTTCGGCAATCACCGTGTTCACATATGGCCAAGACACACCCCTGAAAATACGAGGCCGGTTTCGAACATCAATCTCACATGGGACCCAATCCATAACCACCAACGTCTATGTCACGGAAGACGGACAAGGTATGTTGCTGGGGTGCCGAGTGGCTCAAGACTTAGGCGTGGTGACTTTGCCTTCGGGGTACACCAGGAGTCAGGCCAACATCTCCTAACCGAGTTCGCAGAAGTCTTCAAGGGTATCGGAAGGTTCAAAGGAAAAGAGGTCCACCTACACATCGACTCTACTATCCAACCGGTGGCTCTGCGACATCAACGAATAGCGTTTCACCTGCGGCCCCTGGTAGAGGAAGAGCTCAAGAAGCTGGAATCCACAGGTATAATTGAGAAAGTGACCGGTCCCACTCCCGGGGTCTCTCCCATCGTGGTCACCCAAAAGCCGAAACAGCCTGGCGCGGTGAGGATCTGTGTAGATATGAGGCTACCCAGTGCCGCCATCAAGAGGGAGCACCATATCACACCCACAATAGACGACCTCATAGGGGAGATGGCCGGGGCCTGCTGATTTTCCAAGCTAGATCTGAGGTCCGGCTACCATCAGCTGGTGTTGGATGAAGAGTAACGTAACATCACGACCTTCTCGACCCACGTCGGCCTCCGGAGACATACCCACCTGAGCTTCGGAGTGTCTAGCGCGGCTGAAGTCTTTCAAAACGTAATACAGGAGTTACTCACCGATATCCCTGGTGTCATCAAAGTCAGTGACGACATCATGATACATGCAAAGACCATCCCGGAAAACAACGCTCGCCTCACTCAGGTACTCCGCCGGCTGCGGGATGCAGGACGCACCCTCCACAGGGAGAAATGTGAATTCCTAAAAAGGAAGCTACAGTTTTCCGGCTACACTTTCTCCACAGAAGGAGTAAACCAAGACCTGGTAAAGGTCAAAGACATAAAAGATGCCGTCGCTCCTGCAAATGTCACCGAGGTCCGCAGCTTCCTCGGTATGGTAAACTATTGCGGGAGGTTCATCCGAGATCTAGCCAACCTGATCTTACCCCTGAGGGAGCTCACCAAAGACTCCACCCCATGGAAATGGGGCCCCGAACAAGCCAAAGCATTCAAAGAAATCAAGGAAGCCCTTTCAGAAGCCACTACGCTTGCCTTCTTTGACCCCAGGAAACTAACACTAGTTGCGGTGGATGCCGGGCCCGTGGGGCTGGGAGCGGTGCTATTGCAAAGGCGACACCAGGATGAAGACTGGCCTCCGGTGGCGTTTGCCAGCCGATCTCTTACGGACACGGAGCAACGGTACTCCCAAATCGAGAAAGAAGCCATTGCCATTCACAGGGGGTGCCGCCACTTTCACCTGTACGTCTACGGTAAGCCCTTCATTGTGGCAACCGATCACAAACCTCTTGTAGCCTTGTTCTCAGGAACATCCACCAAGCCACTGCCTCGAATCGAGAAGTTGATGCTGCAGCTCCAAAATTACAACTGCAAGGTGGAGTATCAGCATGGATCCCGGAACCCTGCCGACTACCTGTCTCAACATCCCCGTGCAGCCACGATCCAGGAGATGGAATATGCAACTGATACTGAAGAGTATGTCCGGTGTGTCACTGCTCGCTCCTGCCCCCTTCCCCTCTCCATGCAGAGGCTCAGAGAAGCCACAAACACCCCACACCACGACGGGCGTAGCTCCCATACATCTTCTCATGGGATGTGTAGTCACAGACTCGATTCCTCACCACCCTCAATGGCGGCTGGAGACGCCTGATGACAATCACATTGATGCCAGACGTCGCAAAACCTATGCCCAAGTCAGTCACAGGCGCAGAGCCAGAAGTCCGCAGCTGGTCCGAGGGAACATGGTATTGCTCAAGAATCGCATTACCAGTGGGAAGTTTAGGTTGCCATACGAAAAGGGACCTTGCACTGTGGTCAGTGTTAAAGGACCCGGATTATGGCCACTCGAGGCCGGGAAACGGTAACCCGAAATGCATCTCATTTCAAGAAATACCAGTCAGAAGGAATAGGACCCTCGTCCACCTTGTCCGAGAGCCGTCTGGACTGTACGCCCTCGGGAGACGCCAACCCAAGCGAGGTGGCAGACACGTCAGCCCCCGAAGATAGTCGAGAATCACCGGGCCCTGTGTTGCAGCGAGGAGTCCCCACCAGTGAAGCGCTGGAGAGTCGATGCGATCATCCAGAGGCCGGTCCTGTGACATCACACCTGAAGTTGAAACCCGGGGCACCCAGAGCCGGGGCTTGTCCCAACATCAACTGCGGGGTAATCCAGCGCCCTCCTGCCGATGAAAAGACTACTTCACGTAAGACTGTTCCTATATGTGTTTACTAAATCCTTGCACTAATTAGTTTGATAGAGTATAAGCCAAGCAGGAAGGTTACCTGCTACTGTTGGGTTTTTGCTGTTGTTCGGGAGGAATGTTATGTTGCGCCTGTGACCTGACCTTAACAAAGGGGTCGCGCACGTATGTACGCTAGTAAGGGCTACGACGGCGAGGCCAGAAAAGTCACCACTTGACTCCAGAGTATTATTTGCAGCACCGTGAGGCCTACCAGTAATTGACCCCCTCTGTGTGTCATCGCCGGTGGCGTCCCACGCCCGGCTTCCGACATAACAGAAGGAGACACTTTGAGAATTTCTTTCGGACTAACACAAAACGAAGAAGTCCAGTACACACAACATGGCGGAGGTCAACAACAATAATGAAAATGTTTACAAAAAAACATTTTTACATTTAGGATTCAACCCCCTTCGTTCATCTCCTGGACAAGGCAGGCTGTCAGCTCCAAATACAGTTCTTGACTAAAGGTTGCGTTTCTAGAAGTTTGTTTTCTAACACTTTATTACCCCTACAAACTAAAACAAAACGAGGCTTGAATGTTTTCACTTGCAGCCAGACCGGTTTGTGCCAAGGACATTCCAACAAGTCATCAGGGACGTGATTTAAACTGCATTGTTATTTATACACAGTTTTATCCTTCGCCAGCTGCCAAAAGTCTGCATTAGCAGAAACATGGTTTTCAACACGCCGTCCCCTCGTGTAGGACAGATGTGCTAACTCATTAGGCAACCCTCGTCAGGGAAATCACGAGGATTCTTCAACACTCATGTATGTGAAGTAATAATAAAGGCACGACTTTCATTACTTGTCCACTGATTGGCGAGAGTATTCTTTGCATCTTCCCAGCGTCAAAAAACCGAATTAAAGCAAGCAATAAATAAAGATTCTCAAGCCAGCTATTTGCTTTACTTAAATCATGCTGAATTTGTGGCTTATACAATATTTTCTCTTCCTGTGCTAGTTGTCGCTTAAGGGGACGGTTGAGGCAAGCAACATCCCAACACATGTTTCAACCCATCCATTGTAGCCGACTGTTTATACGCACTGTAACCATTCTATGACCATACCCCAGATACTGGCAGACGTCATAGCTAGCTGCCCACTCATTTCCCCCACTTATCCCTTGAACATAACACCCCCCCAAATTAGAACAAAATACCCACTCCCACCCACAAGAATCCCCTCCGCCGTATCTGGGCGGGGGGGAAATCATCCCACTCCTGGGCTGTAAGATGGAAGGACAGCACTGTGAGGTCTGTACCCTCCCTACCTCCACACACCTCCACCCAACAACACCAAGAAGAACAAGCATTGGCACAACCAATAGGTCTCGCCTTTGGGATCTTACAAGTGTTTAGCCAGAGCAGTTGCCTTTTCCAATGTCTTTAAACTATGTTATAGAGCATTGTGGCTGCTGTGCAGCATGTTTAAACATTATAATAAAAAAGTGTTTAAAAATTTGTTACCGTATAAATATATAACCAAGAAGACAATATGTACAACTGAACGACCTTATTGAAAAAAAAATAACATAAAACATTTTTCCTCGGTTTTTTTCTTTGTCATGCTAGCAACTTCTTCCTGCCTGTTGTAATGCTTGTTTGTTATTGTTTTTTTTTGTTATGGAGTGGGTGGGGAGGAAGGATATAGACAACAGGATGGTGGAAGTTCGGAAATAGTACCTGAATTACCACTCGAGCAGCGGACAGATTTTAGGGGAGTATCAAAAGATTCCAGATACCATGGGCAGACTGCGGTGGTGCTGAGTGGTGGTGTGCTTACCACCGAGGACTTGTCAGACACGGAACTATAAAGAAAGAATCTTACAGGAAATGAGAAAGGACTGAGATCGGCCTGCAGAATGAAGGAAAGAAGATCCCACTGTTTTCCGACCAGGAATCAGAAATGACTTGAAAAAACACTGAACATGCAGATGGAACTTTCAAAATATTTCAGTGAAGGCTCAACATAGGTGAACAGAGTTCGATATTGCAACAGCTGCCGCTCCAATTCTACAACTGGGAACATCTGTAATTCTGCGGCTCGTTGTACTGATGAATAGGGGTGGGCGGAATTTGCGAAATTAACTTTCGCAAATTATCGCGAAAATGTTTAAAATTATCGTAAACAAGCGGAAATATCGCGAAGATGCGGAAGTTTTTTTCCGGCATGTTCGCGAGATTTTCTGCATGGTTGCGGGTCGCCAACTTACCCATGTGGTTGCTTGCGGGCGCGGCCATCTTGTTTTGAGTTTTCTCGCGGTGCATGATCGCGAGAAGAAAGACGTGATCGCGCGACGCATGACGTCACTGCGGGCGCGAACTGTCGCGAGACAGCGCAAATGGCTAAAAACAATACAACATCTCATGGAGAACGCGACCGGATCAAGAAAACTTGTCGGCGAACGCAGGGATTCAGGTAAGGCGATCGCGCGCGCGCGAGAATGTATTATTTTATAGCGCGAGCAAGAAACAAATAATCGCCATGTCAAATTATCGCAATTTCCGCGAACGGAACGAAATTTTCGCCCAGGCCTACTGATGAAGAACAATGTGTGTGCGCTTTTGCAAACTATTCTTTGTTAAAAGCAAGGATGTCAGGGGCATCTATGAAGGAAACAGGCATGTGACTGATATTAAAAAGGTCCAATCCAGGTACACAGAGCACAGGACATACAATCGGCTGCATAGGGCACTTCACAATAATGCAAAGACTGCTCGGACCTACCTCCAAGGCCACTCGGGTCGTATTTCAGTAAACAAAGCACTTTAGCGGTAAGGCGAGTAGTGCGATCTCCCTTTGGGCCCCCAACACTCCCGGTACCTTGAGGATGGCGTTGTCGCTCCCGGACTCTGAAGGGTGGGGCAGGGCGTTAGATCTCCCCAGTGGGCATGCAGAAAATGTGGAGCGCTAGCTTCACCATTGCTTGGGGAACAACCAAGAAAGGTTCCCCTTGGTCAGACGGTGTGAGGCGCTGCAATTAGTTGCCGCGCTCGCTTGGCAGAACAAGAATTGGCATGGCCAATAGGTCTCGCCTTTGGGACCTTATAAGTGTTTAGCCATGCAACAGTTGATGTTGTTGCACCAAGGATATTGTACTGCATAACTAAATACTTTTAAGGTCCCAAAGGCGAGACCTATTGGCTATGCCAATGCTTGTTTTATTTTATGTATTTTACTTAATCTTGCATTCCGTAAGAGTGCTAGCTAATTCCAGGGTGTTGTTTTTTGTATTTTTTCAGTCTAGCAGATTATTCTTCAATAGTGCATACTTTGAACGAAGTTCTCCATGTGCTCATAGTGGGCAACAATTGATAAGTCTGGATTGGAGGCTGAATGCAGTTCTTGTTTTGACGGTGCTTGTCAGTGGGTTAAGCAGGTGTTCAGAATGCGTGGTCATCCAATCCTTGGCCCCTCTGCAGGGCACACAGACAATGGTCACATATTTTAGTTGCAATTGTGATTCAGTCCAAATGTGTGTGATGGAGGTATACAGTTGTTAAAATATTGCATATGGTGAAAGTAAAAGAAATTGCAGTGTTTTCAGGTGAGTGGGTGCGTTGTGTTTGGGGTGGTGAAGTGAAGAAGATGTTAGGAAGTGCCTTTAGTAAAGAGTGAAAAGAGGGTGGTGAAAAGAAAATAGATGGGGAGTAAGTTATGCAGATGAAGGAGATGTGGTGGAAAAAGGGCATACACCTCCAACACACAGTGAACAGAACAGAAGAGACCGAGTCACTCTGAAGACCACTACCCCTTCCGCAGCCCTCAGTAATATTTAATTCAGTCTCACAATTTCAGGATTGAAATATTTCCAATATTAATTATTGAGAACAAAATAATTGCTATTACTAATTTATCTTGAACATCTAATTACCACTGACAAAGCCAGAAGTCTTTCCCGGTTTTAGGTGTATGTCAGTTGTAGTCTTGGATATCTGGATGCAATAACAGAAACCTCCGAGAGGCTCCAAAATACTGGCTGGGTGGCACACTACGATAACCACAGAAATGTTGTTTACGTGTATAAGCCATGCCATTGATTAGATGGGCCACTTTTAGATGCTCCCACTTATCTGATCCCACTTAAAGTGCAGGGTAAGCCATGTGTGCATGGCCGGTGCCTAACAGGAATACAGAGTCCAGGGCATGGCACAAGGAAAGAGTCTGAAGAGGATATATACTGTAGTGGACCGGACAAAAGTAACCAAGGCATGCCAGAGGATCAAAATCCACACTTGACTAATGAGTCACAGCATGTGAGAGGGCAGAGCCAATGGCATGCCAAAGCAACAGTGGATCCCGCACACCAACGTACACAGGCAGAACTGTCTAGCAACATGTGGGTCAAGGCATGTCCATAGAAAAGAGCACTAGGCATTCCAAATGAGGCATTGGCCGGAAGAAACATGGGATGGGGGGACGCTGGGCCGGGCAGACTGAAAGTTGTACAGACATTCCAGAGGTGCAAAAGCCTCACACGGGCAGTGAAAAAGACTCCCATACACATTAAAGCCACGACATGGGAGAGGGAAGAGACCCAGACATGAGAAGACCAGGGTCCAGCCAGGCAAGTAAGTTTGCAGAAGCTCTGGCATACGAGGGGTGGTACAGGCCTGAGTGGGCTTGAGGGGCAAAGTTTAAGTATTTGAAAGAGAAGTTTGCCTACTAGGCAAGTCAGAGCTACAAGAAAGCCAAGGCACAAAAATGGAGTACAGGAAACAGGCATGAAACAGGTAATAAATTCAATGCCACCACAATAAAGGAAGGCCATCAGATATAGGAAAGGGTCGGTGCGTGAGAGAATTACAGAAAGGAACGTGTTGTGAGATGCTGGCATGACACATGAACGCAGAGATGTGAGGACCAACATTAAAACGGCATTGGATCACAGAGGGGCAAACCTAAGAGGGATAGTTGCATAAACAAGCATTCAAAATACAATCTATCTTGCGTTTGATTAAGTTAAAGTCATTTGCTTTGCTATACAATACCATTAGCAAAGCAAATGGCTTTAACGTAATCAAAGGCGAGACCTATTGCATTTTCGATGCTTGTTTGCAATTCTATCCGGTGTCTTGTTCTTCTCAACCAACTGTAAGCACAGCTCTTCAGGCAGTCTGAAGGCCTGAGAAAAGAACCAATTCTTAGCTCACCTGCAGCAAAGCAGAGTTCCAATGCCTAGCTTAGACCAGTCAGCCAGCAGCAAGGCACAGCTTTACTGGCGGTAAGTGGGCGTCCAAGGTCTCAGCCAAGCCAATCAGCAACCAAACCCTTTTTACTAAGCCAGCCAAGCACAGCTATTCAGGCTCAGTGAGAAATTGTGGCATGCACACTACACTGTACAACTATATTATTGAAACGTGCTTCTAGCGCCAATAGGCCTTGCCTTTGGAACCCATTAGCTTTGCCAATAGTTTGAGCCATTGTGCACCGCATCAATAAAGCTGTACAGCATAGCTAATAAACAGGGAAATAAGGCCACACAGTTGGATGTGTTATTCTGCTGGTGTGCGTACCAAGCATGTGCAAGCCTACAAAATGACAGACGTTTATCTTTTTATTTACCGATCCCAGTTGTAGTAACAAGTGTGTGTGTGTGTGTGTGTGTGTGTGTGTTGTGGTGGTAGAAGAACACAGATGGCTGAATCACTGAGGGTGGAGAAGCAACATAAGGCATTGGAAGCAACACAGAAAACGTATTAAAAGTATAGTTTAAAGTTTCAAAATGATGGTGGTATTAAAGGTAGGAAATAAAATATGCACACAGAAATATAGGAAAGGCCCTAGATGAAATGGTTTAAAACAAGCACTTTTGGAAAGATAAAAGGAGTCAATCAGAAACATGGTAAGTATGCAATGCTTCAGGGTGGAGGACTAGCTGGACAGACTAAAACAAATAAAACCACTGAATAGAAAGCAACAAAAAGCATGCTCACTGTGCTGCTGGAGCAAAGCTGCCCTACTAAGCAACCCAGATAGGCCAAAACAGGTCTGAGGGTACTTGTTCTGTTTCAAAATGGGCCTGGCTTGGCAATTCAGACTCAACTGTTCCCGTTGAAGAAGTACCAGGGCAGATGGGCATATGACTTGGTCCTGTCTGAGGTAACATGGTGGGCACAAAAAACAAAGGACTAAGGTGGGGCTCAGAGTAATAATCAATGGTTGAGATCAATTCAAGAATTCTACCATCACTTTTTTGTATTACTTAAAGATGAAGGTAAGGCTTGTAAATCCTTTTAATGCCAAAAAGATAAACTGACTATGAAAATTAATGTGCTTGGTACATTACATTACTAGGCCCAACTGGTGAATTCTGTATTGGCCCAACTGACCACACAAAGGGCCATATTACCAAGAGCGGCGATAACATTATCGCCGCTTTAGCGGCAAGAAACTGCCGCTAACGCGGCGATATGGGAATTTACAAGGGCATATTATCAAGCCCCTTATTGCTGCTTTAGCGGCAGGAAGCGGTGATAATGTTATCGCTCTGCTTGATAATATGGCCCAAAGGTGTTTCAAGAGGTCATTTAGTAGGGGTTTGAGGAAGATACAGGAGGTCGTGGGGAGTGCTTATATAGGAGCTGTTCTTGGTAATTCATGTCCTCAAAGAAAGATGGCGCTAGTCAACTTGAAGGCAGGCATTCTGAATAATTGTCTACATACAGTGTATAGGACAGCAACTTAATTTATTTTGAGATACACACAAAGGAGCCTACTTCTTCAACACCATCTGGTCCAATAAAGAGCAAATCTATCAAGTTGAATGGAAGAACAAGACCTCTCAAACCCCTATCTGTATCAGAGTGTTTGGCAGTACATTGTCGATGATTAAAAGTGCCTCTACAGCACTGAGATTGATTATTATAAGGACTGTATACAGGTGAATACGGTGATAACCTAATAGAAAATGGAACAATGCATATTTTTAGGCTGCCTACCGGTGTGACGCTGAAAGCTAGCAACCAAAACTGTGCGTGTCTAAAGTGTGCAAAGAAAGTTGATTTACCCTAAGAATCGAACCATCTAGATTTGGACACTTTTTATGGGGCTAAATGAAAACAAAATGTAAAGATGGCAAAAAGCAGTCTTTGTTACAGTAACAAAACTTTTCCTTAAGACAGTCTAAAATATTCACCCCAGTGTCCTTACTTTAAAAAAACAATAGTATTCTTTCAATAGCGCTCGTATTTGTCCGCTTTTCTTTGGAACAACTGCAAACTCATTATTCTCCCGGAAGCCTAGCAGTCACAGGTGATCCATTAGAATACCGATGAGAAGCAATGGAGTAGACGTACACATCGGTACAATAAAGCATACATCACGCGCTCGTGTGAAATCTGACACAAAACAGATGGCACACTGCGCGATGCTGCTCGTAACCGCAAGCAGTAGGCCTTTTCACACGCAAAAGCGTGTGAAAAGTCCAGAGCGATTCCAAGAGGTCATTTTGCTCGACCTAAAAAGGGAAAAGGAAGAAATTAAGTACATAAATTCAAGCAAAAGTCAAGCAGTGGGCAACACCTAGAAACAATAATAATCAGGGCTATATTGTTTTAAGTCAAATGGGAGTTGATGGTCCCTGCCATTAACTAAGAACCTGTGCAGTATTTGACTCAGTATAGCAAAATTGTGTCTGACAATCCTTAATTATCTTAAGTCCAGCAGGTTCTTGAAGAAAAATCTGTGCACCAACAGCTTTTAGTAGATCAATCATCTGGCATAACTTCCACCGCTGATCGATCATGAGTTTGCAGAGGTCTGATCATGCAAACACAGACATTGAGTCGATACCAAATGGTACAGTAGGTTGAGTGTTCAAGGAAATTGCCTGCCTCAGTAGTAAATGGCCCTCAAATATCAGAATTGGACGAGGATGTGTTTGATTGTTATTGGCAGAAGTCCGTGTTAACAGAAGACGGTGTGCATTCTGAATTTAACATTCCATATCCCAATTGGCCAATTCGAGAAATGCTCTCATGAACAGACTGACAATTAACTTCCGTGCGTCGTCCCCATCCCTTCCTTCAGGTATACCAAAAATCATCAAATTATTGAAGCGTTGGCAGTTCTCCAAGTCTTCAAACTTGGATTGGACCACCACTTGTCGACTCTCATGATCCCTGATTGTCCTGGCGGATTCTGTTCCTACCTCTTCCTCCTCTGCAACTCGCTGCTGAAGCTCGACCACCTGTGTAGTAAGTACTGTGACCTTCCCAGTCACCTCAGCCAAATACTGTTGCAGCAACTGATTAGCAGCTCTAAGTTGGGCACAGTGTTGCAGTGCGTCTGATCATTAAACCTGCATGAGCTGTATGATCGTAGACAATGATGGTTCAGGTGCTGACTCTAACATAAGAGTATTGGCTGATACAACAGGTGCAGAGTGGTCCTTAGAGATACTGCCTAAGGAATTGAGAGAGTTTTCACGAGTCAACCTAGCGCCAGGACAGAGGGGAGTATTAGAGTGCCATACCTCCTCAGAAGGTGAACCAGCCCATTAACTATCCTCTTCCCATGGAGTTCGGCTAGTCAGTCTCTCGGTAGTCAGCTGGGATGTCAGGGTCTTTCCTTCCCACTTAGAAGTAACCTATTTCTGCAAAGGGCTTCCTTTAGGATTGCTTTTGGTACAGGGGGCAGCCTTGTTACCATGCCAAGAGCTTACTTGACTGTCAATGCCTTTTTTAGCATTACCTCGGCCTTTCTGAGCCGGCTGCTTACTTCGCTTCCCCAGGGTCCCGGCAATCTGATTAAATGCAGGACTAGCTTTCCGAATGCCCCCTCAGTACTGCCAGTATTTATTTGAACAGGCACATTACCGAGATGTTGATCGGTACCTAAAATAACTGAGGCAGCTGAGCTGAATGCAATGCCGCAGTGTCTGGGGTACGCAGCTTACTGAGGTGATGCATCAGAAAGAGACGCGACTGCAGCTGCTGTTAAAAATCTCTCACATCCCACCATCTCAGCCTTGCTCTTAGTTTTAATCTCAGTAGCTTCTTCGACAATAATGTAGCCTCTTCGACAATAATGTAAGGCTCAGCCACCAAACTCTGTACCAGATCCCCATCAACAGCATGAGGGACAGAGGGATCAGAATCGAAGTCAAGTGGAACTAAAGAGTTACCTTGTTGCAAGATAATTGGAGCAGATGAAAAAGCGGCTGATACATTGTTGCAGGTCACTGCTGAGAACAGGGTTACTGGCAGAGAGGACGAACCCAGCTCCCCTGCTTGAACCACATCCATAAAGAGTTCAGCAATCAGTGATTATTTGCCAGAGACTCACCCTTCCTCCATGCATGCTTGTAGAAAACTAGCTGCAGTGTCAGACGGCAGTAGCTTCAAGATAGGGCACCCAACTCTGGAAAAGGGACCCCTCTCTTCTGGGAACTGATTGCAGAGCGCTGGGCCTCTGCTGAAACCGTTACCATTGCCACTGAGCGTGCCCCCGCCCTCCGTGGAGTGTGCTCGTCCTGGAAGGTGCCATACCACTTGCAGCACTGAGGAACACTGTTGGGAGATATTGAAGATGCCAGGGAGAAGCAAGGATATCACGGAGCCTCCAACCACACATTTGCCACATCAAGTAGTGCCCTCGCGGCGAGGAATTGCGGTCAAATGGAATAGGTGAACAGCGGGCAGGGGTGGGGTGTATAGCGGGGCACCTTGAGCAAGGGTGCTCACACCAGAGGCATCAACCTGCCATTTTTCTTTCCCCAAAGGGAAGTCAATTTGACTTGTAAAAAACTAGCTCAGAAACCATCAAAAAGTGACACCAAGCAAATGGAGCCTAACTTCAAACCAGGGGGAAATTGGGAAAGTACGTACCTTCATGCATATTTGTCTCTCTTCTCTTACTTCCCCTCTCTCATCCTTTCCTCCTCTACTCCACCTCTTTCTCTCCCCAGTTTGTCCTCCTTTCTCTTTACCTCTCTTTCTCCTCCTTGCTCCTCTGTACCCTCTCTCTTTTGCTCTTTCCATCTCCAGCCCTCTCTTTGCTTCTCCCCCGCCTCCCTCCCTTCTCATTCCCTCTCTTACCCTTTTTGCTCTACTTTTTCTCCCTCCTCTGTCTTCCTCCTCTTTCTCCCTCTCGTCTTCTCTTTCCTCCATTTCATCTTCTTATTCTCTCCCTGTATCTCACTTTTTTCTGTGCACCCCATCCTCCTCACCTTGCTTTCATTCCTTTCGCTATCCTTGCTTTATCTTTCTTTTCAGCCTCTCTCCTTGTTACCCTCCTTTCCATGCCCCTCTTCTTGTACAGATCGCCCCATACCCATACCCATATCTCTCTCTTAACACTCATCTCTACCTTTCTTCTCTATCTTAATTTCTGTCCCTCCTACTAATCTTCCTCTCCTTTCTCTTCCCTCTCCTCTTTTCACCCTCCTTTCTCCCTCCCCTTCTCTCTTTGTACTCCTTCTCTCTAATTCTTGCCCATTCGAGTTTGTACCACAAGATATTCATTTGTCTGCTCCTACATATAGTGTGTTTAGACATGTCCTACAAATCTGTGCACATTAACATATATGTTATCTTGTGCCTGTAAAACAAATACTCTGTTCTGATTATATAAGCCAATTTGCTTGCATATATTAACTATGAATATTTATTTAGATATTTTAAGACCCACATGCGATAAAGACAGAAAAAACTTTGTCTTGGATTTCTTGGGACAGTATTTTTAAATAGATTGGATGGAAACTTTGCCACTGCTTCTGATTGCCTGAATGTTTCTCAGTGCATTTCTATTGAGTCTGGCACTATTGCCCCTCCCACAAAAGGGCCTCTCCATGGTGCTAATTTTGGGTCCTCTGCTCTTTGACCCTGTATCTGTATCTGGTATTTGTAAAGGGTGAACTAATCACCCATAGGGGTCTCAAGGTGCTGGGGGCTGTTGGGGAGTTTAAGTGAGCTATTGCCCAGAGTCACAGGGTGCTGAGCTGAGTTGCTGCAGGCGATTGAACCGTGAGCCCCACGCTCCAGAGTCAGCGGCTCTAGCCCCTGCACCACACCTCCAGTGCAGGATTGCCCTAATTTAAAGCAGACAGCCCAGGCCTCATCCACTCACCATAATGAGATGGACAATTATTACGAGCAGGTTCCAGATTATGTTTTCCTCACTTACTCCAGCCTCGCGCATACTGTCTCTGTGGACTGGAGGCATTACAATGGTGGGCCGTAAGAGGAACAGCAGGATATCATTGTATCGTTTCTAGAGTGCCCTGAACACAAAGATATATCCCTCTTATGACTGACTTCATAAATAGTTTTTTTATTAAGATTTTCAAAACAGATTTTGGTTGAGAACATTTACCACTCCACCCAATTTCAAATAGGTCCAAAGCTTTCTCATAATTTCAAAAAATAATGCTTTTCCCGCTCAAGCCTAACAAAAACTTCGTGTCTTAGCGCAGCCTGAATAGAACTTGCATCATTTTCCAATTTAACATTTCCCCACCTTAAACATGCTGCCATGGCAAACACATAAGTCAAGAAAAGCCCAAATTCAAGCCGAAGAGCCCCTATACTCGCTTCACAATTCAAATTGCAGATTTGGCGCCAAATGCGCCCTTTCACCTTTTAAAATAAGTCCCACTGCTGAGCATTCACGGATTCACATGCATAACTCGATGATGGCGGGATTTTGATTTTATAGACAGATAAAACATGTGCAAAATGTCTTTGCCCACAACATTTATATAACCTACCAAGTGCCGAGGCCTGGGAAATAGCAATACTTCTGCACTGGTCAATATGATCATTGCTGGAGCACTTACTCAAGGAAATTCTTCCTAGATACGGGTACTGTATCACAACCTCAAGTTTGTTTTTACCTAAAAACCAATTAATTTGTTTGTCTGACCCTATATCCCAAGACCTAAAAACCATGATTTTTAAAAAAACTATATTTATTTTTAAAAAGTTATCATCAGATTAATGACCTAAATTATTAAATCGCCTTTGTAAACATAATGGAGTCAAATCCGGTAGGATAGCGTCATCCCTATAAAGCAGGCAGCTCAATTCCATAGGGCCTAATTTTGGCGAGTCACCTTTACAATGCCCAACACAGCTCGGCAGATCATTAATGTACAAGGAAAAGAGGAGAGGGGCTAATAGGCACCCTTGCTTCAACCCATTGTGAGTTACCATTTTGCTTGAAAGGCACTCATTACCTCCCATCAACACCTGTGTCAATGTAAAGTAATGCAATGCGATGATGAATCTTAACAAATGCCCCAGGATACCCATTGCGAGCAGTTTCCTCTACAGCATCCCCCGGTCAACCTGGTTGAAGGCCATAGAGAAATCCTGAAAGGCAATATATAATGCCATTCCCCTACCTATTGGATATTTTTCAATCAAAGTTTGTAAAACAGAGATGTAATCCATAGTGCTACCATGGGCACAAAATCCGGCTTGATATGCGGGGACTAGATCATTACCAAAAGCCCAATCCTGGAGGTGAAGGAGTATGCTCTTGGCAAACAGTTTTCCAGTTGTATCTAGTAAGGAAATCTGCCTAAAGCTGGCAGGAGAAGTCTTGGGGCCCTTTTTAGATCTCGCCTAGGCAGCGCTTGCGCTGTCTCGTTGAGACATGCAGTATAAACTATAGTGGGGAAGCTTTGTTTAAGCTCCTCCCACTCTCCACCCATATTTTGGATTGGCTTACATCCTAAATGCTGCATTCTGATTGGCTCTCGGCTTGTTAGTCCCTCCCCATGACGGCCATGTCGTCATTTGTGTCCTTCCATGGCTATCAGCCCCTTTACTGCACAGACTATTTTTTTCTGTCATTTCCCCTCCGTCCCCAGTCCATGACTTCTTGCCCACCCCTCCCCTGGAGCGCGAGGGCTCCGATCAGGAAGTCATTGCTGCTGTCCTGGCAGAGACAGCACCTGTTCTGCTTTGCCGGCCATCCCGAGGTCCCGATGATCCAGGAAGCTGCAGAGGTACGAGTGCCTCTCTGCTGGGTGGGGCTCAGTGAGTGGAGCCGTGCCGCCTGTCCCCCGTCTACCTTGGCCGGACCTTTTTTAACGTAGACGGACACCTAAAATATACTGATCGGCTGATTTTAGGAGTAGATACAGCCCCATTGCATGATGCCTCCCCCGGCGGAGTGAATGTTAAGGTCGATGGAGTATTGTTTTGAAATAAGCATGAGGTGGGTTAACAAGCACTTAGTTAATTGGCCATTCTCTTGCTCTCTGTGACTATGTAACAGCAATTGTTACAAACATAGTAATATCTGAATGATACGGGCCCCGTTGTGTGACTGGAAGGAGGGGGCGAGTGCCACCGCACTTCCCTCTGCAACGGGTAGTTGGGGGGTGTGCCGTCACACTCCCCCAAGGCCTTGCTGGGCCGGCAGCTGTCTCCGTGTCCCCCCGCCGGAGCGAGGAGACCAGAAGAGAGGTGCCGGCTCCCGTGGCAGCACGCAAGGGTGCTGGCCAGTCGGGGAGCAGGAGGGAGCCGCTGGGGGTGGGCACCCCAAGCGGCTTTCCACCGATGGGACACTGTGGGGAGCCTGGGTGGGACCGGGCTCCCGACGATGAGTGAAAGAGGTGCCAGGGGTCCGGGTGGGACCGGGCTCCAAAAAACAAAAGGAGCGGCCGGGGATGGGCTCCCCGAGCTGGAGCACTTACCTGGGGGTCCAGGAGTGGCTGGGGGTGGGCTCCCTGAGCTGGATCACTCATCTGGGGGTCCGGGTGGGACCGGACCCTCCAACAGCGACCGAGCACGGCCGGGGGCACACATCGCGGCTCTCCCCAACGCAGCGGGAGAGCCGCTGCTATAATGCTCATGGAGCAGGAGAAGCGCCCCATAATGCCTTGCAGGCCCGGACCGGCCTGCAAGGGAAAGCAGTGTTTGCTCGGGTTGTGGTGGCCCCAGGGGGATGGGGTCACCACCAAATGAGAGCAGGGTGCATCTTCTACGTGTGTTCCTATTGACCGCAAACGTTCAAACCCCGTCATTCTGAGTGCTTGGGCTCTTTTCGAGTACTGATCGGTGTTACTTTTCTGTCACTTTTGTTGATGGTGCAAACCGTTCCCTAGGGGTGAACAGCCTTCCACAGTGACTGAGATCAAAATTAACGCCTAGTGTTGCTGATGTGCACTAGAAATCTCTTTAATAAAGTACGCTTCCGTAACCTAGCGCGGCCCATTTTTTTGCCCTTACTGTTTTTACTTTTGTTGGAAGCAACATGATTGATTGGCTTATTCCAGATGGTGGCGTGAACTTCAGTGATTATATACTCTTTTCGAGGGGCAGACTCAGAATGTTTACCTCTACACTGTTATGTTATGTTATGTTATGTTATAAGGAACTTGTAAGAGCGCACGGACACCAAGAGGTTTCATGGCGCTAGACTTGAGTAATGTTGGCAGCGTGAGGACCTATGCATAAGCTTGCTTAAATAAACAAGTTTTGAGTGCCTTTCTGAAACCTAACAGATTATCGCAACTCCTGATTGCTAGAGGTAGAGTGTTCCAGAATTTAGGGGCGAGGTAGGAGAACCTGCAGCCACCTTGACGTTTGCGCTTGAAGAGGGGGAGGGTTAGTAGATGGAGATGGGCAGAGCGCTAGTTACACTCTGGGATATGTTTAGAAATGATGCAGCTGATGAATTTAGGACTCCTGCAATGTAGTGCTTTGAAGATCAGACAGCGTGTCTTAAATGCTGTACGTTGGACTATTGGGAGCCAGTGAAGTTTAGAAGGTCTCGCAGATTGCCAGTTGAGTTGTTTAAAGATTAATCTTGCGGCCTGGTTCTGCACCAGTTGCAGACGGTTAAGTAGGAACAGGGGCAGGCCAAGATAAATAGAATTAGAGAAGTCGAGACGTGAGAGGACCAAGGCGATAACCACTTGTATAAGTGCTGAGTGAGATAACAGGTGAGCGATCTTGAGAATTTTATGCAGTTGGAAGGAACAAGAAGAGACCACTGCACTGACTTGTCCTTTGAGTGATAGGTCAGAGTTAATGGTGACCCCCAGACTCTTCACAGCAGGTGAAGGGTTGGGGGAGCGCCTAGTGCGGTAGGCCAATAATGGTGGCCCCACAGGGTCTTACTCTTCCCAGGCAGAACTAGTTCAGTCTTGCCCGGGTTCAGTTTGAGGTGATTGAGGTCCATCCAGCGCTGGATGTGGAGCATGGTGGCTTGAAATTCAGCTGCCGCGTCGACGGAGTCCAAGGTGAACACCAACTGAAGATCGTCAGCATAGTTAAAAGTCGTTACCTTTCTGTCTTTTAGTGAGTGGATCAGAGGTTTTAGATAGAGGTTGAAGAGGAGTGGAGACAGGGACGATCCCTGTGGCACCCCGCAAGTAGTGGAGAGCTTGGGGGCCGTAAAAGGACCGAGGTGGACCGCTTGTGTCCTGTCTTCGAGAAAGGACTTTATCCAATTGAATGCAGGGCCCTGTATGCCGGCCTGCGTGACACGGTCCATCAGGATTTTGTGATCGACCGTGTCAAAAGCGGCCGACAGATCTAAGAGCACCAGGGCCTGAGGAATGTTCTTGTCTGAGTTAGCTCTCAGGGTGTCCAGTGCTGCAAGGATCACTGACTCCGTATAGTGAGCAGGCAGAAAGCCAGGTTGGCGAGGCTCTAGGTAGTCCGTTTGTTCGATGAAGTCTGACAGACAGCCTGCCACATGAGTTTCTAAGATTTTAGCCAAGAAAGGCAGGAGAGAGATCGGGCGATAGTTCGAAAGAAGTAGAGGATCAGCCCCAGGCTTTTTCAACAGAGGGACCACTATAGCGTTCTTGAAGGCTGTAGGGACCGAGCCTTGCGCTAGAGATTGATTAAGGAAGGGAAGCACATGATGAGAGAGGTTAGCAAGGGCGAGCCTCATAACGTGGGGAGGGCAACAATCATTTGGAGACCCAGATTTGACATGGGTCATTAGATCCGAAAATATCCAGGGGCAGATGATCGGGAAGTGAGATAGAGTTGCAGAGTTAGTAGGCCAGCTGGTCAGGGGTACTATATGACTACTGGTAGGGATGCTAGCTTTGATGGTGGAGATTTTATCCTGAAAGTAATTATTCAGGGAGTTACAAAGCTCTTGAGTCGGAGACTGACTGGGAAGAGTTCTCTTAGCGTTGCAGAGGTCGTTTACTATCATGAAAATTTCTTTAGACTTATTCTGCGCATTGAGAATTCTGGCTGAGAAATAGGCCGCCTTTGTTTCTAGTATTACTTTTTTATACTCTTTCCGAGCCTGTACAAACTGCAATTTATCTTCTGTAAAGTATCTGGACCTCCATTTCCTCTCTTTTTGGCGGAGCTTAAGTTTTTGTTTTTTTAACTCAGCAGAGAACCATTTGTGAGCGTCCGAATGACGGGCGCGGGAGAATTTGGTGAGGGGAGTAAGAGTATTGGAGGCCAGCAGTAGCCAATTCGATATGCTCTTTTCCATGATGTTGACATCGGGGTTAAAGGTGAGAGCTGAGCTGGCCTGCGTGTTAACGAAATCTGATTCGTTAAGTGTCCTCCACTTTCTAGTCACCCCTCCTCCAGCCGTGCGGGCTTTGACCCTGGCGTTTATGGAGGCCGTGAATTTCAGTTGATGATGGTCTGACCAGATGCATGGTGAGATTAAGGGCACTGATAGAATGATGTTGGGGGACCAGATTTGGTCCAGAATGTGTCCCTTTTCATGGATAGGTTCTAGTACATGTTGGATCATATTCAGGTTTGAGAGCAACTCGGAGAGTTCTGTGGCGTGGAGTCCACCCCGGGCATCCTGAAACCTGTAGTTCAGGTCTCCTATGAGTAAAACATTAGGGTAATTAGTGACGAGGTTTGAGATTTGTTTGCTCAGAGATAGGCGAAAAGTAGGCATTGCCTGAGGGGGGCGATAGATGAGCACAAAGACAAGAGAGCCATTGCTGGTGTCGAGTTTGAGGAAAATGTTCTCAACTTCCGGGAGGATGAGGGGAGTGAGGGTAATAAGCTGGAGGTTTTTATGTATGATAGTAGCTACCCCACCACCACTCTTTCCTGGGGACCGGTTGGTGTGCAAGATGTAATAGTCAGAGGGGAGTGCTGCCAAGATGTCTGGGGCAGAGTCCTCAGTTAGCCATGTTTCGATGACCAGAAGGATATCTGGTTTTTTGGATGTCAGCAGCAGAAATACGTCAAGCTGGTGTTTGACCAGAGAGCGAGTGTTGAGATAGGAAATGTGCCAGGCGGGATATATAGCTGTAGAAGATCTAGGGGTAGGGGGAATGGAGGGGGCAGGGAAGTCGAACAGCTTGGTTGCTGGAAGATGTTGTATTTCATTATACTCTTATAGACGGCAGGTTTGAGGGGGGCATAGTGGTGGGCTAAAAGTCTAAGTTCTGTTGAGGAATATTTGATAGTATTGATTTTGGTAGGGGTCCCTGGGCCC
This sequence comes from Triturus cristatus, assembly GCF_964204655.1. Lineage (NCBI taxonomy): Eukaryota > Metazoa > Chordata > Amphibia > Caudata > Salamandridae > Triturus > Triturus cristatus. Next base: position 308,573,965 of record NC_140581.1, read on the forward strand.
GTCTGGGTGCGGACGGGTGCAGACGAGCTTGCCTTTGGCGCGCCTTGGGCGCGCCGCCGTCGCGCCCGCTGTGCTCCCGCGCTGCGGTGTTCATTTTAAAGCTAAGCCCGCCACTAACTCCCCTCCTACTGGCCGATTGGATGAGGCCAAGGGGTGGAGAGGTGCAGGGGAAAGGAGCAGCGATCGAGTCACAGAGTAAGTTTTTAGTGCAATACAAATTTCTTAGCGCGATATACACAAAGTAGTAAGTTTTAAAACCAAGTTTAAGAAGTTAAAAACGCTGTCAGCGGAGGTCCGCGCGGCAACAATAAACAAATATCTGTTACGTATCTATCGGGTGTGGTCTTAGCTTCATACGAGCTCTGCCGTTACCAACTTTATTTAGGTCAAATCTGTACAGGGTATGTTTGCTAATGATCTTACCCAGGGTTACTATATGCTTTGGGATGTTTCAAAAGCAAGCAACTCTTGTGTGCCCTGCTGGGTTTTTTTTGGGTGCCTTCGCCTCCCTCAGTGAGCTACCCGGGCAATAGTTTGCCTTCCTGCAGCTTTGTTCTTGTTTCTTACATCTGTACTAAGTTTGGTGTATTTTATAAAGAACGGTTAGAACAACGTTCCGTTTGGCAGGTGGTTTCTTATTTCCCGTTCAGTCAGCTCAATTTTGTACTTTTTCTCTTTCTATTAGATTGCAGCAAAAATTGGCGGTAATACCGGAAGTACTCCCACTGTGAATTCAAACGATTATGGCTATGGTGGACAGAAGTGCCCTCTTGATGATGGAGGTATACCTTAAAAAAACAAGGATATGGTTATCAAAAAGACACATGGTGACAATTTTGGGTTTAATTTGCTCACTTATTGACACTTCATCCCTTTTGTTGCCAACGTAAAATGCGTTTATGTGGTACTTCAATTTGTCAATATATTTTTTTAGCCCGTCCTTTATTTATAGAATATTTACTGTACTTCAGGTCATTGGAATAGTTGGCTCTCAGAAAAATCTTCCTATCTTTTCGCAGATCAACCCGAGCCCAAGAAAGTTGCACCTCAAAATGATTGTTAGTACTTTTTTGTGTTGATTACATTGAAACTGGTCAAGCAATCATGAGCTTCCTGGTGATTTGAAAAACAGGAGTGTGGTATGGCTGTATTGTAACAGCTGCTGGTCTCTTTTTAATATCTTTTTGAGTGGCAGATCAGTTTTAAAAGATCATGCTTGGTTACTTTCTGGTAAATCTCACTACTTGTAGTCCAGATTATCCTAATCACAATTTTAGAGGTGGACTCGACATCAGCCAGAAGAGAAAAATAGGAAATGGAGGAGTAACCATACCGACTCTCTGGGTGCTATAAGCACCAGCTTTTACAGCCTTTACTTCCTGAAAATAAGGAGCCTCTGGGGGCCACACATCAGGGTTGGTCGTACTAACTGACAGCAGTATGGACTAATAATGAGGTTTACTGGTCAGTAACAGGCATTATTCCTACGTTCAGGGTTCTATCTCAAGTCATTACTTTTGAGCATTACTTAAGCTGGCCTACTCTAACACACTATTGAAATTTGATTGCAACAAAAAGATACGCACATAATGTCGCCCGAGAGATCTTGGAGCTAGGATGCCAGTACATTACTCTCCCATAAAGAAAGGGCTTTGATTTGTAGGAGTGATCGTGTTTTTTATTGCATACTAAGTCCGTCTTCTGGTAATTTAGTACACCGTTTTGCAGAGAATAAAGTAGCTAATGTCATTGTGGTGGGGCCGATGCGGTCTCCCTAAAAAGGAGTGTAGAATTTCTTACTATGGTCATATTTTGTACACCTGTAGCCATTATACAAATGGAAATTGCACAGAAGTTACAATTTTATGTTGTTTTGTCACGTTCCGTGTATAATTATCTCCAAAGATGAAAAAAGCGTTTCAGTTGCTATTTTTTGTGCACACCCTGTTCAAGTTTTTGCTTATTTGCATATGCATACTTGCATGTCATATGTCGGCTCGTTTCTCTCAGCCTACCCTCTGTTGTCTGTGTTGCCCCAGGTCATCCATCTTCCCACCTTCATGTTGCCCTCCCACTCCCTCACTCACCCTCCCTGAGTGTTGCCTACCGACCTGCCCTTCATCCATTATAAACTGAAAAAGAAAGCGCTATGACATTGCCAGTGCTGGCAGTGTCATAGTACTTTTTTCTGACCTTTTCCCCCCAAACACCTTCTTTTCCTCCATGTTGCACCCCTTCTCCTGCCCCGCAAGCAATAAAATAAAGACGCTGCTCCCCGTTAATGGACATCCATGCCTTTCTGCTCCATTTCATCCACCTTGCATTTTTCTGTTTTGCTCTGCTTTCATTTGTTATTTTCTTCTCCTGTTTCTGTTTGTTCGTCTCTATTTCCTGCTTTCTTTACTTTGTCAATCTTTGGACATTTTTGCTTTCTTTATTTCTCTTTTTCATCATTCTGTCTTCATTGTGCCATTTCCATGTTCCCCTTTATTTAATTTTCACTCCAGTTATCCCCTTTCGCCAAATTTATTCCATCTCCGTTTCATTTTCCTCCTTTCTCTAGCATTCTTTCTGTTTCCATATTCTTTCCTCTTTCATTTGTAGGTACAAGACATTGTCATTTACAACACCAATACCTCTGACTCTCACAAATGCGAGACCAATTTGCATTGCAAATGCTTGTTATATAGTGGAACCAGTAAGCTTCCTCTTCAAGAGGACGGAATAATTCTGTTAGCGCAACAGTAAGAAAACACCGGGTAAAGGAAATGAGCCCATTCTGGGTTATGTTGTTTAATGATAGCTATTGGGAGATCGTCTGGACCCATCGCATCAGAGTACCTTGCCCCTTTAATAAAACTCTCTATTTCCTTACAGGAAGGAGGATCATAGATATTCCCCCAGTGAGGGCTCAGGAATTGACTCCAAAATAAAACTGTTCCTAGTATTTAGTTTATATGGCTATGAGACATATCGGGTCCATTCTACATCAGATATTAAAATGGCTTCTGCCTTAGTTCTACTATCACAGAATTCGGCAAGGAGGGCTCAATATTTAAGTTAGTCATCAGACTGTGCAACCTGTCTCAATTTGCTCCATTTGCAATCCTCCACCCTCCTATGTTTGGAGGCCATAAGTCTAGTTCTTATCCGTTTTAACCTATTAATTTCCCTTTGCCTGGACAATGATGTCTGCTTAAATTGGTCCCTTACTAAAGCATTCAAATCCAGATTTAGCTTTTTTAGCTTTCATGATGTAACCACTGTATGGTCAAAAACATTGGAAAGTTTTTTATTTCTACACAATCTAAATAGAGCCAAGAACTTCTCATACCAACTAATGGGATTCTCCTGACCAGAACCAGAGCTCACATTTTTAACAAATCTCCCTAAGCATATCAGATTTTCATTCAACTGAAATGTGCGCCCATTTATTCTATTGTATGTAATAGTTTTATTTCTCGGATTCCAATGATCAAGCATCTTAAATTCCAGATTAACATCCACCAATAAAATACTGTGGTCACTCAGATCAGTCCTCAGTATCTTAAACTGAGTACATGCTCCAAAGAATTGATATGATACCATCATATAGTCAATTAGTCACTGAGGAAGTCACAGGACATGATGAAACACGTGTCGGCTGTTTCTGTATCTGATCACTTGAAATTGATGTATATCATCCTGAAGGGAATGTATTACCATCTGTACCTACACAGGGATCAATTTTTGACTGTATCTGATTTGATGTAATAATTGTTACAGTGATGCTCTTTTACATGTTTCAAAAAATATCATAAATTGATGATAACTCTTTTTTCAAAGATACTTTATCGTAATCCATCTCTGAGTTCTTACTTCTGATCGAATAGAATTTGTCTATATTGATGTAATTGAATAGAAATGGTCCATATTGATGCTAAACTTATCAAGGCTACATATTTGTATTTCTACTTTTGTTTTAAGACTGCTGGGATTCATTCATTGGCAGTTTGGTACACTGGGACCCTTCAGGTTCCAGTGTCTTTTTGCACCTATGGTAGTGGGGTGTTAACGATCCTGAGTGGCACCATCATTTACTTGAGTGTCTCTAAAGAAATTTGTACATCATAATGTACTAGGCCTGTAAATATTTAAATATTTGTTAGATGTGCGACCTGCATTTACACCACTACCAATTTTGTTGTACATATAGTCAATTAGTGACTGCCCCTGGGCAGCATGGACAGTAGGGCAGGTGGGGGAGTCATCTGGAAATCTCCCATTTAATATAACTAAGTCATTTGTTCTCAAACAATCCAAGAGACATAACCTTTTCCTATCCAATCGAGTATGAGCTGGCAATATTATTTCAGGAATAAACCATACATCTTCCAATTCTCAGTTGCTAAAGTCTAGCAAAGAACAATTTGAGATTTTGGCATTAAACTCACCTACCACAATTATCAATGTGCAATCTTCAGTAATACTGATTCTGTGCACAAAAGAAAAGATGGAGACAACAAGAGAATCAGACGCCCTACCTAGAGTAATTTATACGGTTACCTACAAGAGGGTAGAGTACTGTCCTTGTGTTACATTACCCAAGCTCAGTTTTAAACGCATACAGAGTTTAGATGGATGAATATAAACCAATGGGTTCCAATTTATGCGCTTACTAAGCAGGATAGCTAAACCCCACTTGAGTGACCTTTTACTGAGGGTTTTGCTGCACAACAGAAAACAAAAATATTCCCGAAACAAAAATGTACACAGTTCCATGTTTCTTGAAGGCAAATTATCAATGGATTATAAGTCATTAGCGAACTCAACATAAAACTGAGGTTTCCTACACCTGCCACATTCCAGGACAGGATCTTTCCCCAGGTGCTACCTCTGCAACATGGGGAGCTTTTTATTTCCTTTAGGAGCATTGAATGATCCAGCCACCCAACTCCACTGTGCCAACTCAGCTTCCCCACTAGATTTGGTTGCCCTTTGATCCTCATGTCCCACAATATTAATCACTCTTTTTTTATAGTTTTTTTGTTGTAATTTGTTTTTTTTTAAATTACACATAATAATAAGCCGGACATCATACAGTGATATATGGACATATACATGCATGACCAAATTCACATATGTGCCAACAATGTAGGATATCATGTATTACTAATATCGAACATCCATGGCAGACCCTGCATGACATCACTTGGTGGTCTAAGATCATTAATATGCGTCCCAAATGGCAAGCAATTACAAAAAGTTATCGACAGTTACATCTTCACTAGGAGTCCAGCCAAACATATCATGGTCAAACAAATCTACCAGGATCTAATACAATTATAGCATTCTAACAAAAAACTTTTCTCCCAACCTCCCCGACCCTCCCCGCATGCTCGGCCATGAAATATTAATCACTCTTTTGCCTGTGTTATTACCAACCAAGATTGGTTAGTCTCTGTCAAGTTTACAGACCCCCTGCTATTCGCTGTCACTCTGCATACGGCCTGGTGATGTCTTCTAGAAGTTTCAGTCTGAACAGCTACTGCTCCCTCATCCAAGAATATGTAAATCCCATTTTTCCTAAAGTGATTGACGTTTGCCAAGACTAATATTGAAATTACCCCAGTGCTAAAAGTAACTTTGGAAGTTGAAAGCCCATTTTGATGGACCAAAAAATCCCGCTCAATATCTCCACTTGTTATTAACCTCAGGTCCTCAATTTCAGATAGTAACTGTGGTGGGCAACTTCTATTAAGTGGGCCCAGTTCTGTGTCAAACAGGGAAGTGAAAACAGGGTATTAGCTACTTGTCCTGACTTACACCTTACTGGTGACTTATCACTACATCTGTTCTAGCCCCAGCTCTACTATCTTTGCAGAGGGTGAAGAAAAAGAGGAAAAAGGGAAAACAGAGGCAGAACCCACCCCCCCTTCGTGCAACCTTCCATGATTATGCACTATCTGTCCATGGAGAAATTCCGTACGGGAAAGATTACAGGGAGAACTATCCATCATCCACTCTGCCTCAAACGAGTTAATATTTATTTTTACTCCCATATTCTCCTTACAAACCTGGTCCGACCCTGGCTTTTTAGTCTCCCATTCAGCTCCCAGTCCTCCCCCTTCATTGTAGCTTGCTATGCTCAAATCCTTATACCTCTCTACTTGTCCTAATGCCCCCAATATGGGCACTTATCTCATAAATGAGAAGGAAGGAAGAAAATATTCATCCGGACAGTCCAATTCTTGACCACCATAGGGCCTTTTCTGTTTTGGGACAAAATAACATTATCAAGTTCTTCCACGGCCTCATGAAACCTATGTTTCTTTGGTTTACGTTTCATAATACGCAGTTTTTTTTCTTGTTTCCCTCCTGTGCTTTTACCCTATTGCACTCAGATTGAGAAGCACCCTCCCGTGGAGATCAAGGATAGTTTCAACTTCAAACTGTTTAATAAAAGAGGGAACAGTTATACAGACTGGATCGCTCAAACTACTGGAGTTTCCTTTTTTTTTAATTGGATGGATAGAAAGTGCTGAATCCTTTATATTTTCATTTACAAAACCTGTCGGGAAATTGTCCACAGACAGGTGATTTTGGGCAGCAGTACAACACATATTGATTACTGCTTTAATATCCCTAGTACGCCCGGATGAGGGAGCTTCCGAGCCACCGGAGGGTCCCACTTGGGCTCCCATTTCTCTTCCCACTATATTAGTCTTAGTAGCCTTGGTGTTCAAATTAATAACCTTTTCTGCCTGTCCTAAGGGGGTACCAGTAGAAGTGAGAAGCCACAGACCCACCAAGATCAGGGTCAATACATCCAACACATAATCCGAGTTTACAGTACATTTTTCTAACAAAGTTAAAATTGATGAGAGAATCATCTCTAAAGCACTTAATATATCATAATTTTCCCTCCCTCCTATGTTCACATTTACATCCTCATTCTCATCTACAGCCTCATTCATTAGTTGCCATATATCATGTGCCCCTTTACTTAGGGGTGCCTCAGAATTCGATAGCCCTAATGATCGAGAGAGAAAAACACTGCTGTAGGAGTACTGCTATACAAAGCTGGCATTCTTGGGCAACTAGCAGGACAGTCCGTTGACAGTCTCTCAGCAGGATCTCGAGCGGTCGGTGATTTTAAATTGGCCTCCATTACTTGATTTTTTCACATGGGTATAGCAATATGTAGTAGTGTGATGTCCGCTAAAACCCCTGGGTGGAAACTACATTCAACCCCACAGTGTTCGTTCTGGGGCATCTCAGGCAACTCTCTAAGTGAAGTCAACCTCCATTTTGACTGTGCCACATTTGCAGTGTCAGATATTACCATCAAGCTCATTGCCTTCAGCGAAACCACAGATTCAAAAAATGGCTTTTTACCAGCATTTTTATTTTCAAGAATAACCTTAGCAACTTCCATGTCCATTTCCATGTCTTCAAGCAATTCGTTTGATGGAGATTGTTCACTTGGCTCAATAGGTCTATTTAAAACAGAGGGGTCCACCAGGCTCTGCGCAATAAGATTGCTCTTGTCCGCAACAAACAATTGTGAGATGACCATATCCGTGCCCAACTCATCCGCATTAACCTCTCCGGGGTTACTGCCCCTTCGTTAGACCGTAATGCTTTGCTCTCAAACCCTTGGTGAACATAGCAAATACCATTGGATGAGATTTCAGAAGGTTCAGATGGTTTTGGGCGTTTCTTTCGCTTGATGTTTTTAAGTAGTTTAGGTGAACTACAGCAATCAGATGTATTTCCAATCAAACCAGAAATGGGCTCTAATCCTGGCTCGACCAGATCGTAAAAGCATCTAGCCAGCATTCTCCGTCTATACAGACTATATCTAATTCTTAGACTTACTCCACTGAGGCTAAAGATGTGAATCCGTGGCTGTGGCTATAGGCTGTAGCTGTAGCTCTAGCTATAGCTTGAGCAGAAACTATTATGAGCTAATAAAAATTACTGGGTCCGGCCTGCCTTAGGGTGGAGCGCTAAGGTTCTGAGGCAGTGGGAGGCTATGGGACAGTGAGACAGTGGACCGAGCGGCGCACACCAAGCTACCCACAAGCCGCACTCAGCCCTAGCTGGGCCACCTCTGCTGGAGCCCGGGCTTGCACTCTGTGTGTGGTGTCTAACACCGCCGTGCTCGGCCTCCCGCTCCTTCCCTCGCCTCCTCCTGCTAATCCTTGTTAGAACTTGGTAGGTCTGAGACTAGACTTGCCTCAGCCAACTCGGGCCAAAACAACATGAGGCAGCGCCCCCAATGGGATTTCCAAAAGAACAGGTTAGCCGGAAAACAATACTCCGGTATACCGATTCCAGGTACTCACAGCACTTTCCTGTTTGTCGGCAGCAACTCTCAACTGACCGGCGTACACCGACTGCTGCCAGCCGTTGCTGCTTGATCTTCCCATGACCTTTACAGCCCAGACCTAGGCTGAAATCAGCAGCTCCCAGCTGCGTTGGCTCCAGGCTCCCAGGGCATGACCTGACAGCTGCGCTCAACCACTCTCTGCAAAAGGAGTAGCATTACTGTGTTACTCCTTTCCCACACCTAGGAAGGAGGGGCAGAGCTTCAGAGTAGGGGCAGGGGCAATGACTCTGAGGCAGTGTCCTTAGAGAGAATCCCGGCAGAAGAACAGGAAAAAAGGCAGGACAGCCAGGCTATCAAAAGGGCACGAAGAGCAAATCAAAAACCAAATACAAATGGGGCAAAGACACCGATCTGCACCATCTTGGTAATCTCTCTATGTCCTTGTCAGGTTTGGCGCAAGGTCTCTCTCACCTGTCTCCTCCAACTGCCTGGATCTATGTAGGCTGAAGCAAAAAAGGAGGAGCAGTGATCAACTGAGGCAGTTGCAACAAAAAAGGCACAGGCAGTGCTTAAGCGGTGGGCAGGTTGGAGGAGGGGACTGTGTGACCTGTGTGCCTTTTGTAGGTGAAGAAGGCAAAAGACACACAATTGATGGACGGAATGCAGAACATCTCAAAACATTCACCCCCTGTCAAGAGATCTGGGTTAAATCCATCATTCTTTTGCTCACCATGCCACCCCAGTTTAGACCTGGCCATATGCAAATCGGTCTTGACCCAGTGCCTCATGGGAACAGTCCAGCCTGAACTGCCAAGCCAGGTCCACCCTGGACCGGGAACAAGCATCCCAGGACTAGTTTTTGGGTTTCGCCCCTCACCAGCCAGGATAGCTTGAATCCAGTGGCACAGTGAGCCCGGGACCCACGTCTGGGCAAACCCAGCACACTTAGGGTGAGAAAGCAAAAGACACACAACTGATGGACAGAATGCAGAACAAATCAAAACATTCACCCCCAGTCAAGAGATCTGGGTTAAGTCTATCATTCTTATGCTCACCATGCCAATCCCAGTTTATACCTGGCCATATGCAAATCAGTCTGACCCTGAGCCTCATAGGAAGAGTCCAGCCCGAAATGACAAGCCAGGTCCTTTCTGGACCGGAACCAAGCATCCTAGGACTGGTTTAAGGGTTCCACCCCTCATCAGCCAGGATAGCTTGAATCCAGTGGCACAGTGAGACCGGGACCCATGTCTGTAGGTGAAAGCGAGGCATACCGGGAACACCCACAAGCAGCACCTGGCTCCAGCCAGGCCACCTCTGCAGGACCTCCAGGACACATGCTCTGCTGTGGCCGGCCCCCTCAGGCCTTCCGAGCTGCGGGTGCCCCTTTCCCCCGCTGGCCTGGTACGGCAATCAATTCCGGCAGTGCCTGCCCAGTGATGGGGCCAATCTTCCCCCCAGGTATTGACTGGGTCTGCGACTGTGACTGCAGAGGCTTGACAGTTGTGGCCCCGGCAGCTCAGCTAAGCCCAGCATGATTCCTCCATGGTGCGGCTCCTCGCTCCTGGCTCCAGGGACTGGTTCCTGCTGCGTCATGTAAAAAGCAGTGCAAAACAGAACAAAAGTAGGTTTCGAACGGGAATTTTGTGTTTTTGTGTCTTCCTTAGCCTGAGACTCTGAGCCATATTTACAATGGACATTCATTGTCCTTGAGTGACGCACATTGTCACAAAGCAACGCAAGTACTCTAATGGGATTTACAAAGCCACGCAAAGCCACCATGTGTGGCTCTGCATGGTTTAGTAAATCCGAAGTGGCGTAATGCAGCGCATATCGCTGCCTTGCATTACCATGCATCAGGGAGGCACTCAATGTGTGAAGTATGGGTATTCCCATGCATCCACCCACGGATTATGGTGCATTCTCGGATTTGCAAAGAGTTGTAAACCTAGGAATATGTTATTATGGTATACCTCCCTGACCGAGGCATAACGAGGAGAAATATCTTTATTATTTACATCCATTCCATTTCATTTTCCAGTTGCCACAATAACGTTATCAACAACTTCATTTTGTAGCACAACCTCACCCATAACATAATAATTTTAAAAGCTTGCTGGGTTACATGCAGTCAGTGTTAGCTTTTAAGTCTGGAGATAAGGTTGCTTAGGCTGTTGTTACTTTTTGTTGTATCACTGCTGCTGACTGAGTATGTTACAGGTTTCCTGTCATGTTAATCAAGCCACAGTTAGCCCAAGTAGGCATCTGCTTCTCCCAGGCACTGAAAGAAAGAAGTGCACAGTCCATTGGGAGAAGAAAGTGATACTTTCTACAAATTGATGCCAGGCATGAAAATAGCTCAAAAACATTAAGTAGGGATTTTTCCTCCTACACTTACTGAACAAAGTGAACTACTGACCTCCAACTAAGCCCAATGGAACTATCAGACATGAGCCTAACTGCTATGGCCCTCACCAAAATGATTCTATGACCAGTCTTCTAATGGTAAAACAGATCTGAGATAAGAAATAAAAAGGGATATGGTCAAAAACACAATGGAGCTAAATGGGCCTAAAAAACAGAAAATGGTAAAAAATAGATTTGCTTATACAGGATGTGGAATTCCTGGGCACCCAAACAATAGAAGCTGTATCCAAGAATGATGAACCTGACTGAAATTAAATTAAGCTGCTGCATCTTAGACCCAAGCAGCAATCAGATCAATCAAAAATGCAAATACCCTAAGAATGGGTCGAGATTTGATTACATGTAGATTGAGGCCTGTAAGAAGGAGTTGGTAGGACCAGTCTGGAAACTTTGTCGATAGATCTATTCTCAGCCCTGTTGGGGTATTGCCATCTATACATCCACGTTGGAACGAATCACAGAATAGGCCCTAAACAGAGTGGTGAGATGAGGAAACTAACAGATATAATTTTGAAATTCCATTACTTCAAAGAAAAAGAGGAAATTCTCCTTGGAGCAAAGAACAAAGACTCCGTCTCCTTCCAAAATTGTAATTGACCCCAGGATTACATGCCACACAGTGCATCTGTGGGAATCCAAACCCCAATAATTCACTGAAACCCAATATTTCTAACATCCGAAAATTTACCTCTGGGAGTTTGGATTCTGCACTCTTGATCTAGCAATAAGAGCCAACACCCCTAGCGACTTCAGGCCCAACACAATTAGCAGAGTGAATCAAATAGTGTCTAGGACCACTCAATAACTGAGTTCTAGATCAGAAAAAGTTAAAGAGTTTTATTACAGAATCTCAAAATAGACGATACAGGGAAATGAAGAAAATGCCATGAAGGCTCAGACACATAAATCATCTAAATCCTAATAAGCAGTACATTATCACTAAAATCTAAATGTCAGATTCACAAGGAATACTGATACTGAAATTTATTCAGGGTAAATGAAAAATCTCAAAATAATTGGATAGAGTTCTTGGTGGGAAACATGGCTCAACCCAAAAACTAGGGGTTTTATACAAATATTATGCATAAACAATGAGCAAAACTGCAGATTCAGCATAGCATAACTAGAGACAGCACAGACTGGAAAAGTCCGAAGTTGGAGTGTCAGTAAAGGTTTTATAACATTAACCTATTTCTAAGCTAGTCAGAAATCTTCCATCAGCTTCCAAGGCAACAGCAGACTGGAGATGTAAAATGCAATTAAAACATTCTCAAACAAAGACTCTTACACTGGAACACTGGCAAGCCTGCATCAGAGTTTCCAGTGGAAGTGTCCTTCAAAATTATACTTTGGGAACACCATGAAAAGTTTCATTCACAATACATGCCCTCCAAGGAAAATAACCAATAGTGTCACAGTGTGCTGTGCTCTTCTAAAACTGAAGGGAGAGAACAATTGCAGGGGGAAATTGATTAGGAAGGGGGAATGAGCAGGAGCAAGACTAACACAACTCTCAACACTGCATCCATCTTAATAAAATGGTGTCTTTACTAAAGCAAAATGTGGCATAACTAAACTACGTTAATAAACACAATTCTAATCATCATAATTGTTTTAAGTGCAACATCGGTAATTAATCGATTGCAACTTTATCCCTCATAAAAATCATTAATATGCACGTTTATCTGTTACCCAAAATTGCTTATTTGAAACAACCTTAACAGAGTTAAAGGGTCCAAATGTAGTTGGTCTACAGTGACAAAACCCCATCTGGTGAGATCCAGTCACTGTTATTAGTCTAAAAATTGCATGTTTAGCCTGATAGGACTACCTATTAGTTCTGTTGTTTGTTTATTCGAATAATGGGTTCATAATCTGAGGGGAAAGGAAACATGGCTCCATAACAACAGCACAAAGACAAACAAACAGGATAACTCAAACCAGCAATAGTAATTAGGGTAATGCTCAAGATAAACATACCACATGCATAATAAACTCACTCAATAAAGAAACATGAAATCCAGATTAATATTGCTTTACACAAAAATGCGTAACTCACCTAACAAAGGGCCCAAACTGTGTCAATATCTTTGGGACGGGCGGTATGAGATGATAGTGCTTCAAGAAACATATCTACGTGAGCAAGAGGAGCATCACATCTAACATAAATCAGACCCACTAGCTTTCTGTTCTTCAGCTACAACGAAACACAATGAGGTGGCACTGTTGTTACACAGATCATCAGGATATGAACCAAAGGTCTGCAAGGCTGATAAAGAAGGCAGGTATGTTATGGTCTTAGTGCACTTACACAGAAAGTGAATTATAGTTTCCACAATATATGCTTTGAAAATGGGCCAAGATATCTTCATTACCTGCTTCCTCCTTCCTTTTAAAGGGGACTTTGCAGTGGGAGATTTAATTATAGCAGGAGACATTAATGCAGTTTGGGAAGCAATTAAAGATAGATAAAACAAGTACTCCTCAATAACTTCTTGAAAAGCTATAGTCACCAATGCGAGATATTGGTTTGCTAGATCCTTGGGAAGAACAACATGCTGACAATGTGGACTATACTTTTTTCTTTCACTTTAACAGAATCTATTCAAGAGTGGATTCCAGCCTAGATATTAATATGCGTATTCCCTTAGTTTGGGCACAAAAACCTTCTAATGTCATTTTCAGAGCATGCACTCACAGAAATGGCCTTGACATGGGACCAAGGGAAAATTGCAAAGATATTGTAGATAGACCACCCTGCACTGCTCAAGGGCAGGTCACTGAGAGAGGAACTGAAGACCCACATAACAGTGATTGTTCAAATAAATCCTCCAGGGGAAACAAATCATGTCTGTACCTAGGCCAACTTCAAGGCGGTCATATGGGGGAACTGTGTAGGAATGAAACAGCCCACAATGTCTATTACAGGACCAAGGTCTCCAGTTTCATCACCCAATCACATCCATTACATTCAGAATAGAAGAATATATCTGTATACCCAAGACTACTATTATGGACAATACTAATAACAGAAGATTAACATTATTTTATTCGTCATAAGACACAAAATCAGATAAAACAGTTCAAGACAACTAATAGCACTGTATCCTGAAGCATAAAAAACAGAACAGATTCCTTAAATTCATTCAAAAAAACACAATAAAAAACATGAAACGACATAGATTTAAAATGTATGCGAGAGTACAAAAAGCAGACCAAAGACTTTGTCTTAAACTGATCACATCCATAATAATTATTCCTCACAGACTGAGACTGGGTGCCATGCACTCTATAGGTACTCTAAAGTTTCAGTGATAGTACGGATTGTGTTCCTAACAAATCAGGCGTTGACGCGTTTCGATGGGAAAATTATAGTGCCATCTTTATCAAGACCAACATTTTATGACTCTCTCAAGCTGATAAAAACTGGAACAGTTAAAATCACCTCATTAGTAATAGAAGTTTAGAGGGATATATCTAGATACCTCGTGAGTACTAGATAGTTACTATCTCTGGACTCAAGGGGCAGACACCTCCTGTTCTCCAGGTTGCAGGTCCGTGTGTTGACCATAGCATGTATCTTTCTCTGATCTTCAAGGACCCCAAAGTATAAATAAGTGTCTAAGGCTCAATAGTGTGGAAATCCTGTCGATGACAGAGACTATACTTCTCATGTTCGTGGTACAGAAGTTCTGCGTAGAATTTCCTCAACTTTCCACTTTTGAATTATTCACGATATTCAGAAGTCATCAGGAGGAATCCATGAGGCTGCTGCCCACCAGCAAATCCTAATTACTATAGGACTGCTGCACGAAGCTCAGTGATCCTTGTATTTCCACCATAAAGGGAACAATAGAATTGTAGGAAGAATTATTTTCTAACAAAAAGTGGAAAGTTGAGGACATTCTACACAGAACTTTTGTACCACGAACATGAGAAGTATAGCCTCTGTCATCGACAGGATTCCCACACCATTGAGCATTGAACGCATCGACGCCTGATTTGTTAGGAACACAATCCGTACTATCACTGAAACTTTAGAGTACCTATAGAGTGCATGGCACCCAGTCTCAGTCTGTGAGGAATAATTATTACGGATGTGATCAGTTTAAGACAAAGTCTTTGGTCTACTTTTTGTACTCTCACATATATTTTAAATCTATGTCGCTTAATGTTTTTTATTGTGTTTTTTTTAATGAATTTTTGGAATCTGTTCTGTTTTTTATGCTTCAGGATACAGTGCTATTAAATGTCTAGAATTATTTTATCTGATTTTGTGTCTCATGACGAATAAAATAATTGTAATCTTCTTTTATTAGTATTGTCCATAATAGTAGTCTTGGGTATACAGATATATTCTTCTATTTTGAATGTAATGGATGTGATTGGGTGATGAAACTGGAGACCTTGGTCCTGTAATAGACATTGTGGGCTGTTGAGTGATGTCCAAATGAAACCTTTGTGATTACATGTCACTTGGGGAATGCACAGACAGGCTCCCCTGACCACTGGTGTTCACTGGATCCAGGCACCATGGTCCCTGAGACTCTTAGAGCATAGAAATGTCCATACTCTATAAGTGGCATTTATAAGCGAATGATGTCAAAACCTCTGTTACCAATAGAAGGGGTTTGGCATGGCAAGTCCAATGATAAGAAACATCATGAGGCTGCTCCTCTGCAATCCACTATTGCAGCCAGAAGTAATGTCAACTACTTCCCCATGTTAACCTATGGGAAGAGCAGGCCTCATAGGTAGTGAAAGTTATTCCTCACTACCTGGATGCATGTGTGCTATTGCATACACAGATCTGCATTGGCAGGTTGCACATATAGTCCCTAGCACCAAGGGTGCAAGTGCACTCGCCTGAGTCTGCACGGCAGACTGGACACAGGTTTAACTAATGCGTGTGTCAGTGCATACACAAACCTGCCATGGCAGTTGGGAGACTCAATCACGGGCACCATAGGTGCAGGTGCGCACATACAGCAGCCTGCAATGGCAAGCTGCTCATGAGGTTAATCACGATAGATGCCAGTGCACACCCACCGGTTGCAATGGCAGATCGGTCCATGTTTCAGAATATCGAGTCAGCACCACATACCCCCATGCGTAGGAAGGGCATGCACACTTTCACATGGAAAGAACAGGCCAGACAGATGGGCCTACCCAGGCCTGGCGGACATGGGTGGAGCACCTTACAGGAGCGATTGCCCACACCCAGCCTGCAATGGTGGACCAGGCACCTTGCCACTAGCACCATAGGTGCAGGCATGCGGATACAGTCCTGCAACGGCAGGTCTGACCTGCGTGTTAGAACGCCGGGGATGCAGGTATGCACCTACAAGCCCGCAAGGCAGGCCAGGCACCTATCCACAATGCCATAGGTGTTAAGGCACATCTTCGAGCCTTCAGCGGCAGGGAGGATGCATATTCTGAACAGCATGAGGGCTTGTGTGCACACCCTGGCCTATAATGGCAGGCTTGGCGCATAGCTAACACCACACAGGTAAAAGTGGACACTCCCAGCTCTGTGTTGGCAGACCAGCCTCTGTTTCTGAACACCATGTCAGCGCCTCTTGCTAGCCTGTGTAGGAAGGGGCAAATACTGCCACACTGCCTTGACAGTGGGGACGTGCTCAGGGCCCTGGGGCCACACAAGAAAATTGGCAACACCCCCATGAGTATCACATGGCATGAGCCTGAACTCCATGGTAGGGAAAGCCCCATTTGTGGGGTTCCTCACTACCGAGAACATCCATATGAACCCGCCCAGCTTTCAGCCTACCAAACACCCTGTGCCCTTCAGGGCTTCCCTGGGAGGGGGGCCCTCCTGGTAGGGGATGACCCACTCAAGGTTGACTGAGGCATAAGTGATGCCAACCTAGGCAGGGGTGCAATAGCTCCCACAAGCCTGCAACGGCAGACCTGTGACAGGGTTGAGGGGCTATCTGGTGGGTAGCACACTCACTGCTACGTCCCACTATTAACCGGTGCTCTACCTGCCCCGGGTATGAGGTGCACCTGTTTACAAGGTTCATGGAGGTATGTGTACTCACCCCATGGCCAATGCGGGCGAGCACGGGCACCTTGCCTCGGCAGTAAATGGGGAAGGTGCCCAGATTCTTAAGGTCATGCAGAAAAAGTCGGCATAGACTAGGAGGAAAAAGCTAAGGGCCACATGTATCAAAACTGGAAATTACGATTACCTAATTTCAATTTTTTGATAATCACAATTAGGTAATCGCAATTTCCAATGTATAAAACTTCAAGAGTTTCATTTACCAATTCCTAGGGGTGTCACAAATTGACCTACCTCATTAATATTAATGAGATATGTTGCAACTTGCGATCCCCTTAGGAATCACTAAAATCCCAGGGCAGGTGGACTGCTGAGGTGAGCCCATCATCATGTCCGTGATTGCTTTTAAAGAAAGCAATCTTTTTTTTTAAATGCAGCTCATTTTCCTTAAAGAAAAACAGGGCGCATTTAAAAAAAAAAAGAAAAGTTTTCATTTCATTTTTTTAAGAGCAGGCAGTGGTCCGTGGGGACCCCTTTCCATTTGCGAATGGGTTACCACCTACTTAAAGTAGATGGTAAAATGTGAATGTTTTGTGACCACATTCATGGTCACAAAACAGTCATACATGCCATTATTATTCGCTTTTTGGAAGGGATGCTCTAAACACGCCCCTTCCAAATACCGAATCGAAAACCCATTCGGAGATTCAGTACCAAGTTACAAAATCTCAAAATGGGTTTTGATACATTTAAAAAGCAATCAGGCTGATTCTGCAAATAGGTTCCTTTGCGAATGCAAATTTGGTTGATATAGGTGGCCCTAAATGTTTTGGGGTAATTTCCCCTAAGAAGGGCCAGGTCCAACAAGGATAAATGGAAAACTCAATGGCGAGATGATCAAAAGTTCTGCTATAACTTAATTGGCAGACAACTGCACTACAAAGTTGATTGGTATCTATACTCATCTAAACTTACTAAATACTATCCCCACACAAATGAGTTGTGCTGGAGAGGGTATGGATTATTAGGAGACCTAAACGTGATTGTTGGGTTTGCCCTCAGATCCAAACCTATTGAACCACAATCCTAGTCGCAATTGAAACAATACTAGGATTTCTGGCTTCTGGACTAAAAGTGTCAAATAATCTTGCTTATTGATTGACGTGGGGTCATTCAGCAGTCTGATCTGTCTAGGAGCAGAAATGACCACATTAGCCTAATAGTGTAGGTTAAAAGGAGTGCCACTCGTTTCACTTTGGTACCTTTAGATTATGGACATATTGGCAGGAGAGAGATTTTCACACACGCTCACTGATAATTAAAAAAATCTTCAAAGGAGCTTGGGTACCCCAGCGCTTACACTTTCTTAAACTTGGTAAGGGAGGAGAGGGAAGGTAAGACAACAGGAATAAATAGAGAGGGAAAATTGGAAATATCATGTTGCAAATGTAATGTGTGTCTCATAAAATGTGTGTGCCATTGTAGCTCCTGGGAGGAATTCCACACCTCATTAAGATAAAGCGTTCAATTTACAACTACAGGAGAGCTAATGTAGATTGGCCTCAATGAACTTTAGGCAGGGAAATGTAACATTTTAAAAGTTACTTTTCCTAATTTGTTATTAAATATTCAACTTCACCATTGAATTCGGCTTTTAATAAATATTTAAAAAAGTGACTGAATTATTTTTCTAGCTGGTCACAAACTCACAATAGCATAATTAATATTTTAATCTGTAGCCTTATTTTGTCATAGGTCAGCCAGGGCCTCCCATAGTGAAAATAGCATGCTTGCTGTATATATAGAAAGCTCTCTTGTAGTTCTACTGGTTGGACTATAAGACTAATACAGATATAGATAAGAATAACATGAGCCTATGTGCTACACAAGAGCTTTCTATATGTACACAACAAGCAGGGGTATAAGGACATTGAAATGCCCTGAAGAAGTCTCTGGGAAGAGACGAAACACATTGGCTACATTGGAGAAAAGTATGTGAAAGAGAATAATAAGAATATGAATAAAGGAATTTGTTTTTATATAAACAAACTTAGGTAGAGTTTGTGCATTATGTAACTCAGATCATATGAAATGTATATTTACTCTGTATGAAATGTATGGTGAGTGCTGGTCATCTGTTCCAATACAATCAGACATTGGCCAAACTTTGCGATCACCCCACATACACCAGTCACTGCACACTTGTGGCCCAATGTTCAGATTCTATAAACCAGCAATAACATTCAGCAAAACATGAGGGTGACCATACACAAATAGTCTTTAAATATGTTCTCTATTTTAAATAAAACACACATCAGTGCTCAGGGGCCAGGGCCCTCATCAGGAGGCACTGCAGCCTACACCACCCAGTACCCCTGCTAGTGCTACCAATGACAGTACCAAATCAGCTACTAACCCTCACACTCCTACAGGTATTACAGATCAAACTACTCCAGGCCCCCAAAGCTATAAGAATAGCTTGGGCGGCAGGTATTAGTCGTTTTTAACGTATATTGAATTAGTGAAAAACTGTTGTTGTGGCACTCTAAATCACATAAACAGCCCACCATATGGCATACTGTCATAAGTCAGAACACTTTAGCACCTCCTTCGGTGTTAATACACGATGCACAGCCATGTTATGGAATGAATCCAATCAATCAAACATTGCTTCTGCTTTTCTTTTCAGTTTATCCATATTTTTACTCCATTTCTTTTTTACTCTTTTACTTTTCATTCAATCCATTTTACTCATTCCAAAGAAACGTAGGAGGCATACTGGATTCCACATGCCACTTATTTATTAAAATCACCCAATGCATTTCGGGAACCAAATCCCTTCGTCAGGGGTATCTAAAATGCAAAATGTATGTGTATAAGTGAAAATTAACTCCATCATTACTAATTTAGTCAATAAAACAAGATTATCATCTGCACCCCCATTACAGCTACCCATTGCATCTAACTATCTGACTTAATCATCACAACACTAAATGATTTCTCTGTTAAACATGACATTCCTTATAAAAGTTTGAAATATCAACCATGTTATGCCTTAATTATTTTTACACCAACACTTTAATAGACCTTTCTCTATAACGTGTAAACATACGCTTACTGTGGCACAAGGAAAATCCCATGTTTAAAATAATGCATGTCCGCTCCAACAAGCCATGCTTCCTGAAATCTCTCGAGGAGACGCCACAACGTCAATCTCCTTTAGCATTGGCCCAAAATAAACTGCTAATGGCTCATGCAGTCTTAACCCCACCTATCTTGTTCTCCCCAGGTGCATAGTCACGTGTAGACCAATTTAAAACACGGCCCGACAATGAAAACAGACTGGTGGTATTTAGCTTTTCAGACCCTCACTCGTGGTGTGAGATTAAACTACACATCCCATAACCTCCCACCTAAGATCTTTAAATAGTAAATTATATGAATTATGTTTGCTGTTAATGCGCTAACCCCAAAATAATTATTTTGGGTTTAGCGCGTTAACAGCAAACATAATTCATATAATTGTGATATTGTTAGCATAATTTACTATTTGACACTTGTGACAAAGCACTAATGATTTTCGCTGGCAAAACACAGGCTGGCAAAATGTAACTAAAGATCTTAGGTGGGAGGTTATGGGATGTGTAGTTTAATCTCACACCACGAGTGAGGGTCTGAAAAGCTAAATACCACCAGTCTGTTTTCATTGTCGGGCCGTGTTTTAAATTGGTCTACACGTGACTATGCACCTGGGGAGAACAAGATAGGTGGGGTTAAGACTGCATGAGCCATTAGCAGTTTATTTTGGGCCAATGCTAAAGGAGATTGACGTTGTGGCGTCTCCTCGAGAGATTTCAGGAAGCATGGCTTGTTGGAGCGGACATGCATTATTTTAAACATGGGATTTTCCTTGTGCCACAGTAAGCGTATGTTTACACGTTATAGAGAAAGGTCTATTAAAGTGTTGGTGTAAAAATAATTAACGCATAACATGGTTGATATTTCAAACTTTTCTAAGGAATGTCATGTTTAACAGAGAAATCATTTAGTGTTGTGATGATTAAGTCAGATAGTTAGATGCAATGGGTAGCTGTAATGGGGGTGCAGATGATAATCTTGTTTTATTGACTAAATTAGTAATGATGGAGTTATTTTTCACTTATACACATACATTTTGCATTTTAGATACCCCTGACGAAGGGATTTGGTCCACGAAATGCATTGGGTGATTTTAATAAATAAGTGGCATGTGGAATCCAGTATGCCTTCTACGTTTCTTTGGAATGAGTAAAATGGATTGAATGAAAAGTAAAAGAGTAAAAAAGAAATGGAGTAAAAATATGGATAAACTGAAAAGAAAAGCTGAAGCAATGTTTGATTGATTGGATTCATTCCATAACATGGCTGTACATCGTGTATTAACACCGAAGGAGGCGCTAAAGTGTTCTGTTTTGTTGTCACGCGCAATTGGACGGAGCGCGAATCATGTTTGCACGCCAAAATGATTTAAATGAGTACATGACTTGAAGTTTGGAATACGTTGGTGTGCATCTCACTACTTTATTGATATACTGTCATAAGTGCCAGTGCTGCCAACTAAGTGCCTGTCCTGTGCCTGCCTGCGCCTGTCCAAGCACCGGAAACCATGGTCTAAATTTAAGCACTGCACGACATACTTTTTGAGGAGAGGTTTCAGTTTCTCTACAGTGCTGCTATTTGCTCCCCGCGTGTCTGATCCTAGGTCCTGCGGACAGACAAGATTCTACCACAGGCCTGTAAATAATATCTGCTTTCAGTGCTATTCCTGGACATGTTTTCCCGCAGACTTGTATCTTTTCATGCTATGCTAAACACTCTGGCCCATCCAGTAGCAATGACACCAGGCTCCGTTTGGGATTTCCTTTATTTTACATCTCTGCAAATCGTGCACTTATACTCTAGAACTCTGTAAGATCTTTGTGAAAACGGATAAGCCAGGAGTGTATTGGTAGAGTAGTTACAAATCAACAAACTCCCATTTCCCCATGATCGATTTCGTAATTCAGAAGAGGTAAAAAATGATTCCGAGAACATTGTTTGAAAAGCAAATGTTTCAACCAGATGTCCAATGACCTAGATTTAGTCAAAGGCATTATTGAAAGCACATGTAAGCTCGACAATGACATGTCACAATCGTACTATTCTTTAAACGCTTTGCAGTGGTTTTAAGGTATGCTTAATACATTTCTGGGAGATGCGTCACGTTGTGAAGCCTTGCGCCCCATTAAACCTGCGTCAGGTTTAATGTATGCAGGGTGGGCGTTCCGTCGCAGGAAGCCCCGTAAGAGTGACGCAGTGAAATCTACAAGATTTCACGGAGTCACTTTTACGTCCATGCAGCGTCAAACCCTGCGCCTGCTGAAGCAGGCGTAAGGAGTGACGCAGAATGTTAGGCATAGGGTGCCCCTGAGCATTGCTGGAGTTGTGTCGTGCTTGCGACACGATTCCAGCAATGCGTGATTTTTCCGTCAACAGATGTGTCAGAATTTCTGACGCATCTGTCAATCCTTGCGCCATGGTGCGCCGTATTGTAAATATGGCGCATCCATGGTGACATAAGGGTTTTGCATGTTGGCACAGGGAAAGTGACGCATCTCTATAGATGCGTTACTTTCTTGTTAATCTGCCACATGGATTTTAAGGCATACAAAGATTTACTAAAGTCAGTAAACCTAGGTGTGCGCCAAATTGGTGTTCCTACGCAACCTAGGTGTAACAAGGACAAATATCTTTATTTCTCCTTGTTACTTCTTCTTGGGAGGTGTGCTGCATTCTAAGCACATAGGCAAAACGGAATGCGCCTCTAAAAGGCACAAAAACAATCCCCTCCCACCCACAACTCAGGCACCGTTGCAGCATGGCGCAAGGGTGCCGACATTGGCGCTAAGCAGCCAGTCGCGGCAGTTCAGGTAAGCGCAGTGGGGCTGGGTGGGGCCGGAGTGCAGGGGAGGGAGCCGACAAATGAGGTAGTAGGGGAAATTAAATAAATAAATAAAACAGTCTTCTGCACCGGTTGTGACTGTACACAGCTGCAAGTGCACCAGCAGAGGGAGAGAGCTGAGCAACGCTATATCTTTGTAAATATGGTGCAGTTCAGCTCTCTCCCTTTCACACAAATTGTCTTTCTGCTTTGCGTTGCATGAAAAATTAGTACATCTGGGCCTTGGTGTGCTGTTGCCACACCCCTGTAATTCTGTGGATTGCAGTATTTAGCTTGTCTGTTTTTTACCACACCATTCATAGTTTTGGACCCCAGAATTATTTCACGAAATGTTTTGTTTCCTGTTTCATGTTGCAAATATTCAAACTATGCTTTTTCACCTCAATTTTGATACCCAGCGAGCCCTCCAGACAATGAAAAACGTGCTTTTTAAAGCTGTTTGCAGTAATTGGGCACCACTATTAGCCAACATCCTATCATTGCTGTCGTAGATAACCTCAAGAAGTGTTAGGCCTGTAGAGGGGGACCTACGAGCTATTCTTCTAACCATGATCAAATACATAAACACTGTCTACCCTTTGGACAAACATCTATGATTGTATAGAAGAGCCCACCCATGCAAATGAAAGAACCTGACATTCATCTTTGAGGATGTTAGGCGTTTGCCTGGTAGAGTTGCATGTCAAAATAACAACATGTTTGCAATAGAGCAAATGCTTGTGGTCCTGCCAGTGGCTGGGATTAATCCAGGCACTTTTTCAAACAACTTGTTTTCTCAGTAGATGCCATAAGCGCGATTGGTATGTACAGATGTAGGTCCAGTGTTCACTGCGCCGTAGGACTTATGCTATCCCTCACTGAGAAGACCTAAGTAGGTCAAAACCAGTCTAGGGGTGCTTGTGTTCTCATCTGGAGCAGTTTGGGCTGGTCAGTTGCTATTGCAGCAGGAAAAAGACTCATTTGCATAAGGCAGATCTCCATCTAGAATGGCCAGTGTTAGAAAAATAATGATTTGGAATGCAACCCAGTGCAATCGTCAGTGGCTGAAATTAATTCAAACATTCTTTCCATCACCATGTTGTTTTTACAATATTTTGTCAGGTTGCTATTAAAATCTCAATATTCTGGCAGAAAATCATGTGGCGGTGAGGAGTCTAGTTTATGTAACCATCATTTCTAGAAACTTTGCAGTGGTGCAAAAAACAAGGCAGTGATTTGTCACAATTTACTCCTTCTGTAAGAAAGGACTGCAAGAGACATATTTTGCTCCACTCTGTTTTGTAGATTCACATTGTCCATGGTTTGATCCATCAAACCATGGTTTTTGTCATCGGCACAAGGCTAATCACACAAGTAGGGTAGCGTTTTGTTCTGGACAAGTGGGGGAACACTGGGTGGTAGGAATTTTGTAGGTACCTGTGGATTCTGGAAATTTATGGCACAGGAGTGCAAGGTAAATACATGATTTTAGGCAAAGTTTGAGGTTTGAGGGACATTGTGGGGAAGAATACATTGTGGGATCCCTGTGAGACCATTACACTGGATTTCTTTGAGTGACTAGTTTTCAGAAATGTCTTCATTTGATATGTTGTCATGGGTGGCCGTTGAGCCAGGTTCAAAACCCGCAGCTAGCACTACTGCCAAATCAGGTAATTCTTTTGAAAGGGAATGTTGATATCTCCACATTGCGTTTTGGGGCCTTTTCTATAGTAGGCACTAGGAAAATCCACACAAGTGGGCTACAGATTTTATTAGGAGACATAGGGGAAGGCTGGGTGGGAGGACATTTGTGGATCCCTGCAGTTTCTGAAACTTTCCCTACCAGAAATATGAGGAAAATGTGTGCTAATTGCCAAATTTTGAGGTTTGCAAGGACTACTAGGTAAAAAAAAAGCTGTGATGACCCTCAGACATCACAAAGCATTGAACTCCCCTGGATGTCTAGTTTTCAGAAAAGTTTAGTTTTGGTAGATATCCCTGGGTGCCAGCTGAGCTAGGGCCCAAAATCCACAGCTAACAGAGTTGGTTTTGAGTGAAAAAAATTTGATCTATTCATGTTGCATTTTAGACCTTGCCTATCATAGGCGCTAAGCCCATGCATGCAAGTGGGGTACTGTTTTTATTGGGAGAAGTGTGGGAATGCTGGGTGGTAGGAAATGTGTGGATCTCCACAGATTGCAGAAATTTTCCTCACAGAAATGTGGGGAAATATTTTGCTCTTTTTTTAAGTGGCCTCCCGCTGCAACTTCTTTCTTTTGCATTCTGGGTGCCCTTAGGCACTGACACATGGCTACATCTGGGCATCGCAGGGAGTCCACACCCTCGCTACCTGGCTGGCTCCCCACCCAGCTGAAGCTAATCTGATCAAGCATTTGAGTCAACATATTTCTTCTCTAACCTGGGGTGGGAAATCCTGCCACCTGGTGCACCTGCCGCTCACCTCAAGAGAAGATCACTGTGGGGCAGGAGGACAAGCAATCTAGCCTGCTTCAGTCCTAGAAGAATCGGGGCCCCCCAAGACAACCAGCATTGCATTGAACTCTGGAGAAAAGGGCCCGAGGTACAAGATTGCACTGAGGAGGGGGCCATATACACGCCCCTCACCCATTAAAAAAATGGACCAACCTCCCAAGCTCTGGCCCACCATAGTGGTATTTTCAAGAATCTTAGCTAAGTGCTAGGTGCTTCTCATGTAGTTTCCCCCAGCCCTACACAACTGATTTGCACTATTGTGTTCTCATTTTGCTCCTGGGGACAAGCCCTAGCATCCAGGAGCATTTCCTCCAGGATCATTTTCTTTGGGCTTCCTGGAGGCTTAATGTTCTTTTCATATGCAGGCTTGATTTCTAATGCTCCCTTCTCCAGATATGACCTCTGTCTTGGCTCCTGTTGCTCTCTTCTGCTTGGGGGGAGGGGATCATATTTCACATTCTCTACACAGCCAAGAAGCTTTACACCCTTCCTCATGCACTTCCTAGGTCCGATTACTTTGGCTGTCTTGCAGGACACGTGTGTCAGCAACAAACTTAGGAGCCAGACCACATAACTACCAGGTAAACTCTCCAGGATCCTCCAGCAGGTCCATTCCACATATGTTTCATCAGGGAGCAAATAGGGACCAGTGCCACTGGCCCTGGAGAGCCCCATCCCTGTCATAGGTGCCAGCTAAAGTTTCAGAGTCTAAAAGGCCATCTTTGCAGAGGTTGCGTGGTCTTCTTCTTTCGACCGGGGAATTATTCCAGCATCGCAACCATAGGTCCAGTGTCTTCTCTTGTGTCTCTCCCTTGTGCAGGGGCTTTTAAGTGGGGGTGTAAACTTCTGGAAGGGAGGCTCTTCTACCCATTTCTAGGGTGCCACATCATCACTCCACCCCGCCTCAACCCTCCTGCACAGTATTCTGGAACATTTTAAGATGGCAACTTCAAGTAGCCAACTTAGTCAGCTGCTTGATCTCTTTCCACCAAAACATCAAAAGGGAGCCCTTCCCGTGTTTGGCTCTAGATGTCTGGCCTTCCTCCTTTGTTTCTGTGGGCTTTTTCTGGTCCAGGCCTGATGCAGTATGAAGAGTTAACACACGCAAAGTTCCTCCCCACTCCTTACCTTCACAGGAACTGGACAAAGCACTAGCAAATAATTCTATTGTGTAAGGAGGCCTTTGATCCTCATGCTGGCCAGCAGAGTAATTAGCTTGTACCAGAAGGAGGACAAACGCTTGAAATTTGATTATGGCTGAGCTGGCAAAATATGATAATTCTTAAAGTGCCTTGATGGGTACAGTTATTACAAAAATGACAGTGGATTTGAACACTGGGTACATGTTTACCCTAAGATTTATACCTGACTGATTCTCTAGGTCTAAGTATGACAAACATGTGTGCTAGCACAGGTTTCACCCATAAAGTACAATGCAATTAATACAACCTTCTCAGTGAAGCACTCCAGACCTACATCCCTGAAGTGCCAGATTACCAGAGCGCAGGCACCAGGCTAAAGAGTAGCTTAACATGGTCAGCGATCACACCTGTGCACAAAATGTGTGATCACATGCTCACATGTTATCAACCCAAAGGCTGTTACACTAGCTACAGGTAGTACTTTAATTCTGAGCATTTTAACTGCTGGGGCTGATGAGGAGCTTGGGGGTACCCGGCTGAGTGAATTTTTATTGGGGAAGCATGCTTGGTGGCCAAGAGAGATGTGGCCCGCACACGGAATCAGCCGACGCCCCCCTCGATCTGGTGCTCACGACGGGTGGGTAGATTGGTGTGCCCAGCAGGAAAAGTGTATTTATGTTGCTTGTGGGTGTCCTCACAAACATGAATGAGTGTGGGGGAAATGGTGCTCCTTTCATGGGTTATTGATATAATGTATTTGTTCTCATCTGCTGAAATGTTGCCATGTCTTGAGATGCCACTATATGCATGGTCTTTTCTGTATGTAACAATGATTATCTTTGTCGTAAAATTTGTAATAAATTTGATTATTTAAAAAATATATATATATATATCCGAGCATTTTCTGGGACTATGTGTCTGAAGTACTAGCCCACTTGAACATCAGGTTTAGTCTCTATTCATGGTGAACATATGCTTCTGTTAATTGCACTATACAAAATTCAGAAATTGTATTACACTATTTAATAGTGCCCCAATTGCATTTTACCATCCACTTCATTCCTTCACAAGGGGTTGAATCTGAATCAGATCACACACACTGTACTAGGCCGTGCTACCTTGAAAACGTTTTCTATGATGTTTGTCACTGTTTCTTGGATCTAGGAGCATTATGGAGGTACTTGTATGTGCTCCATGGCATGAGCAGAAAGTTACAGCAATCTCAACACAACCACCTACACCTACATATGCTATTTATGTTCAGTTACTTATCTGAAATGTGATTTGGAAATATGTTTTCAATATGTGTATCATTTGCTGCATCTCTGTCATCTTTAGATGCAGAAATATCTTTGTACAATTATGCAATGTCGTCGTAAAATTCTTAGGGGCTTATTTACAGCCTCTTGCGCCACTTTTGCGTCATTTTTAACATTGGAAAAGTGACGTATGGGTGGCGCAAGGGTCTTGTAAATCTGCCCCATAGTTTTAGGGTAAGCTTTGCACTCTAATTATGGTGGCTAGTGCACAAGACATTTCACAGCATTTTCCACTATTCCTTTTTGCAGAAGGCGGCTGACTGTTATAATCTGCATGCCATTTGTACTGGCTAGAATTTGGCAAGAAACCTTCAATGTCCATTTTCTTTTTCCTACAACTCAGGCCCACTATATGCTTCAATGCAATAATGAACCCACTGGTGAAGGAGGGACTGTTTGGGCCCTGAAATCTAAAGAATACATTTTAGTCTAAAAAAAGGTATCCTATTTTAACGATATTGACCTAAAGGTCAAATAGTACCAGACTCAAAGATGTGTCTATTGATTTGGTGGGAAACTGCTCATTTTCCACCTGTGATAGGCCACCTATTCCCATTTATATCATTGTCAAGTAAGACTACTGATAAATGAGGCTATTACTTTAACGTGTAAGTTGAGAATTTAGAAACAGATCTTTAAATTAGTCAAGGTGTGGACAGGTATCCAGCTATGGATATCAGAACTACCTGCAGAAACATGGCTGTTGGAGAATGCTTATCTTCAGTATTACGCTTCTTGTGAGTTCCTAAAATGTTGAAAGAAAATGAATCACAGACCTTATTTAATGTAAGAAATCTATCTGTTCAATCAAAACACTTCTTACATCACCTGCTATGCATTTAGACTCTTTTCTATCTATCTAGGCTTCCATTCAGATGTTTCTAACAGATCATGTTGGATATGGTTTTCCTCTGCCTTGAATGGTGAATGCCCAATTTGCTGACAGAACACAACACAAGATAACAATTTCACATCTCATCACAAATGAAAGGAGGACACTAGTCACGATAACACACGATGAACATCCTTTGGAATCTAACTTTTCTGTTTAATTCAGACATCACATTACATTAATATATACTAAGGTAGCATCAGACATACAAGTATAAAATGCACCCAACCTTAACAGTAATCTTTATTGCATGAGTCCTACTGTAGCTCCTTTAATTTGACTATAAAATAGCAGTCCCTTACCTGCTAGAGGACATATATACCTAAACTTCCAACTTAAATTCCTACTTGTAGTAGGCAGTGTAAATGGTACCAATGGCATCACAAATACAACCTTAGTATCCTTGGTGGGGTGGAAATTGTAACCCTAGCCACCTTGCCTCCCAGTATGGAGAGGTACAGACATAGGCCTAAAATCAATGGAACTGAGCAGGGATACAGGAGCTAGTGTGACTATGCTCATAGAGACACTGGTTTCTTCAGGACAGATCATACCTGGTGTGTATCACCAGGTAACATATGCAGACAGCAGAGCCAAACTCCATCCCATGCCAATGGTGAGTTTCGAATAGGAAGGTGTGACAGGCCCTAATAATGTAGTTGTGTCTCCTACACTCCCAGTAGAGTGTCTATTTGGAAATGCATTTGAAGCATCTGGCCGTTTTAAAAGGCTACTTAAGTGGGTGGCACAATATGAGCTGGCAGTATTTAATTTACAGGCCCTGGGTACAGGTGGTACCACTTTACAAGGGACTTAAAAGTAACTTAACTGTGCCAATCAAGTGCAGACCAATTTTACCATGTTTTAAGGAGTGATCACAAGCACTTTAGCACTGCTCAGCAGTGGTAAAGTGCACATATTCCTAAAGCAAACAAAAATAAATTCCAGCTACAGGAGGGGAGTAGATAAATAGTTTGGTGGAACACCACCCTAAGGCTGACAGCTCTAACATGCAGCATCTGAATTCAGCTCATGTTAGTGTGAGCCATTCCCAAACTTCATTGACATTGAGGTGGGACATTTTCCTGCTAATACTAATAGAAGAGTGTCCTGGAGTCTTTAGTGAGACGAATGCTATTGAGTGAATGACTACCATAGCCATAGTACCTTGAGATTACCCATATACAAAGGTATTACTTGAAATAGATGACACTACATAGGTTTTGTTGGTGTAGTCACCAAAGTTTTGGGTTAACTTACAGGTGATCCAGGGCAGTGAAGTGAGATAACCGAAGCAGACTTCATATCTTACACCATCTATTTTTACACCCTAGTATTGCTTCCTCAAGCGTTGGCCTACTTCTGACACCCATAGTTCCAGAAATTCTTACTGCTATTGATCATGGTGTGTTGCCAGATGCTGCTGTGGGCTCCAAACTCATGCCGCCTGTGGCGGACAGCCCCCCTGCACCCCTTCTTGCTACACCACAGCTCAGGATTGCAGCTGTGTCTCAGGAACAGTGTTTCTTGTTGAAATGCTAGTTGGTGGGCAAGTAAACTATTAAATGGGACACTGTTGCTTTTAGCCTATGCCCTTTGTGATTAATAATTTGGATCTTCGCTGCACCAGCTGACTTTTGATTGCTCCAGAAATCCCTCTATAACATATGAACAAAGACAACAATGAGGACAGATACAATTGCTTGTAAACAATAAACAAGAAAGGGTGCATATGAAGGGTATGATGTTCACTAGGGTCCATAAGCAAAATCTTTCTTTTCAAGCTCTTGAGAGCACCCCACAAGCCCATCCCCTTTGTCAGGTGAACTTCAATAGTGACACTGTTGGAAGGGATGGGTTAGGTGTTACATCCTATGCATGCAGAAGGTTGGAAGGATTCCATTCTAGAATTGTGGGAAGGGAGGCTAAGGGCAGTTGCAGGAAGACTCCCTCCCAGTCATATGCTTCTTAATAAAGTGCCTATTTGTTTTTAACCATCCATTATGGTTACTTCATTTTACTGGTAACAAGTAGCTTAAGCACCCACTGATTCCGGAAGGAGAGCTCCTGGAAGAACCTGTACTGATATATGAGGGACTGTTGCTTTGCAAGTGATTCCTGTTGGCAATCTGCTGGTGACTACAGTTTCTAGGCCTCGCCTCTGTGTACTGTTAGGACAACTGTGTCTACATCATCATCATCAGGGAATCAGTGTCCAGATGGTAGGAAAATTTCAATTAGTTTTTTCTGATAAGTTAAAACTGTACTGCAAGCACTGCTTCATGCTTTCCCATCAGTGAAACCTGTATCACGAACACTGCTTCGTGCTTTCCCGTCAGTTGAACCTGTATCACGAGCATTGCCGTGCATTTTCATTTATAAGAATATAATTCATGTGTACCTCATGAGCACTCTACTCTTTGTTTCCTCCTTCTGCAAGTCAACGCATGTCGCACATGTGACACAACTATTACATTACATAAATTGTTGCCTAGAAACGGGGCACAGTGATTGGATTAAGGAAACGGTTGCCTGGAAACAGAAGCTTTTACTGTTATTCTTGGATTTGTAGTGTGGCATGCCATACTCTACGGAAAAAAACATTAAACTCTATCTGTAGATATTATTGACTGTACTAAGACTTGTGACATCCATAATAGGTTCCCTCCACAGTTTCTACCATGGAAGGATTTTTGGCACCCACACTTTTTTATACTTGCCCCAGGTGAGCCAATTGTGCTCTGAGAGAATGGGAGAGATGATTTTGAAGCATATGTTCAAGCAGTAGGAGATATTTTCATTGCATCTAGAAAGTTGGCAATGCTCAAGGATTGTCTTGGTGCTGAAGGGAAACAAGTATTAAAACATCTTCCACTTCTAGTGGATGAAGTGAAGGAGGATGAGGAAATGGGTGAATCTGTGTTAAAACAACTGAATTTGAATTTTGGTAAAAAAGAAAAATTAGCTGGTGGAAAGGTTTAGATTCCTTTAAAGAAGTCAAATGCCTGGTAAAGTTGTGGAGAGCTATGTCGCAGGACTAAGATTACTGGCAGCAACATGTAACTGCAAGAATTGTTTAGGTACCAGTTGGTGTTCAAAGTCAATAATAATAATTATAATAATCAGAGAAGTTAATGAATATGGAAGACTTAACTTTACAAATGACTGTTAACATTATAGAAAGAGTTGAGATCACCAATGTACATTTGAAGGAGTTGTTGTCGAAAGGAACTGTGGAAGCAGTTCAAAAGGATGTACAAACATTTAAAGCAGATAAAAGTGCCTGATCTTCCAAGATTGGAAACAGGAATGCTGTGACTTGCTACAAATGTGGCTTGAAGGGTCGTTGGATGAGACTTGTCCTGCTAGTGGCCAAATATACAGGAAAAGCAAACTAAAAGGGAATTTTGCAAGAGTGTGCCGGATAGGATTAGTGGTGTTAGAAAAAACAAATTTTCACCTAATACTGTGGAAACATTTGTTAAAGAAGGGGGGTCATGATGTAAGTGTGCAAATACATTAGGTGGGGAATATCAATAATGATAATTCTTATTCCAATGTTTTCTGACAAGACCAAACACATGAGAAAACCTACGTTAGAAAATGAAAAATTTGTGTGGTGTGATGAATGTAAAAAGGAGTTTAGTGAACTCAAAATAAAAGTGCACTCAAACTATTTGAACCAACGACACTACTATTATCAGCACTGGTTCCAGTTGTATGGGGTCGGGGATAGTGTTATTACCAAACCACAACAGAAAATATTTTACATTTGCCTATGCATCTAAACCACTAAGGGATGAGGAGAAAATAATTATTCCACCATTGAGAAAGAGGCATTTGCATGTTGGTGAGGTGTGAATAATTTTAGATAATACTTGTGGAGTACTCAATTCGTAATCATAACTGACCATTGACCTTTAGTAGATCTTTTTGATACCAAGGGTACAGGAAGAGTGTCTGCTAGAACAGCACAATGTGTCATGAGAATGTTGGAATACAACTAAAGGTTGGAGTATGTCCCTGGGAGAAAAGTTTTGGTCAATTGTTTTTCTAGGTTGTGAGCAAATGAGTATAAGGATGTGGAAAAAGGACATGAAGAGTTAATTGTGGCTAGGCTGAATGTGTCCTGGATGGCAGAATCTCCCATGAAGAGAGTAAATGCATTTTAGAGCCTTCCGCTACTTATACATAGGCTGTGCTGGATTTACACAGAGGCACTGTCTCCCTCGCTTTTCAAGTGCATGTTGATATGCCCTCCATTGGGCTTCACAGGGGTGTCTAATTACTAATGCATGTGGAAGGCCAAGAATGAATTTGGAATGTTAACACCGGTTTTTAGAAAATAAAGGATTTGGTGAGTCATCCGTTTCTTGAGTGCGCCCTCAATGTGGGGCAAAGTGATGACTCACCAAAATATATATATATATGTATATATATATGTATATATATATATATATATATATATCTATATATATCTATATATAGTTAGATAAAGTTCCACAAAGCTCCCAAAGCAAGGCTCACTCTCACTTTGGCGTTGTTGGCTCAGGGAAAGTTCCTCAAATGCCTGCGTCCGCAGTTTCCTGACGCGTTTCGGGCATCCTCCCTGTTAGACCTGGCATCATTGGCATGAGTCTCTCCTCCATTTTTTTCTGTTTGCCTCCTCTGTTTACGATGTTTTTGCTGGATTATTGCTTTGGGCACTGTGCCACTGCTGATCAGTGCCACAGTGCAAGTGCTCCCTATGTTAAATTGTTACATTGATTGGTGTTACCATGATTGGCTTGGTTGACTTACTGTTCAGACCCTAGTCTAGGGCACTGCGGGTGCCAAGGGCGTGTAAGTTAACTGCTGCTGGTGGGCTTGCAGCACTGGTTGTGCCACCCACGGAAGCAGCGTGTAAAATGTGTCTCAGGCCTGCCACCGCAGCGCCTGCGTGCAGTCCCTGACTGCCATGTCGACTTGGTAAGGAAACCTACTTACCAGTCTCTAAACCTTCACTTTGCCACATTTCAGACACCTCTATGGTAGGCCCTAGGGCAGGGTGCATTGTTGGTAAAAGGTAGGTCATGCCCTGATGTATGTGGCATGACCTAATAGTGAATCACAGCCATTTTCGTTTTTCACTATTGAAGGGCTACCTGCCTCCAATAGGCCAGACTGGGCAGACTGATTATTAACTCCATTATAATCTATCTGACTCAGGGAGCATGGTAGCAAGTCGAGTTTAGTATCCCTGAACTCAGAATTTAATAACACACCCTTTAGGATGGATGGTTTTTAAATTCTATGTTTGAAAATAGCACTTTTAGAAAGTGGCTATTTTCTTGTCCAACTATCTACCGGTCTCTGCTGGTTTGGTGTGTGTGTCAGGGGCTGGGGGGCTCCAGAGGTCTGAGTGAGTCAGTGTGGGGTGAATGGGGCGTTTACACATAGAGTGAGGGAAGAGTAGCCTGCCCTGCCTGACACAATACTGGCTCCGCCTCCTGCTGGGCGACTGATAGCCCTGCTCCTGCCAGTGACAATACTGGCTCCGCCTCCTGCTGGGCGGCTGAGGACTCTGCCCTGCTCAGTGAATAGGCCAGGTGCCTCTGCCTGGCAACACCCACAACAAACCTGAGATGGTGGGAATCGCCCTGCTTGGACAAAGGGAACAAAGGGAAAAAGGGGTATAAGAGAAGGACCCCTGAACCAAGAACTCAGATCACTTCTGACAAGGAAACCTGTACCAAGGACAAGAAGCCTGCTGATCTAAGGACTTGCCTCCCCTTTCTGCCAGAGTGCTGTTTTGCTGTGGAGGAACCTGAAAGCTGCTTCTTTATTTTTGCCAAGGAACAAGGAGAGAGGAACTTGGTGTGTACTCTCTGAACACTTGCTAGGAAATCTCCAAGGACTGGAAGAGTGCCAGTCTCCTGCTGAAGTCACAGGGCCAAAGGACTTCACCATCTACTGAATTGCTGAATTGCTGGAAAGTGTTGTTTCCAGTACCCAAGGGAAAATCTGCAGTCTCGACGCCAGCAGCAACGCCAGTGAGGAGTGAGTATCGGCTCTACCTCCAAGCGACCCCGTCCCGACGCCGCTGCTGATCGCATCGACTCGACGCCCTACTCGACGCCGTGAGCGCTGCTCCGGCCCGACATCCCTCGACGCCGCTGCGGATTGATCCGACTCCGAGGCACGATCGACGCCGACCTCGACGCCGACATCTCGACGCCGTGGAGCATCGTTTTCTTCGTTTCTCAAGGTACTGTACTTGTGGGGTCTGTTGCGACTCCAGGCTCGACGTAGCGCTCCTCGCGGTCGACGCCGAACCTTGGGAATCTTGTAGACTCGACGTCGTGTGACTCCTGTGGGGGTTACATTGTTGCCAAAGAACCGTGCTCAGAAGAATACTTTGCTAAAGAACTATTTGCCAAGAAGAAACCTTACTTGAACTATTATTTTTCCTTCCAAAGAGTATTTATTAAGACTGTGGTATATTTTTGTCGTTATTTGGTCTTGTGCTAAGCCTTATATAAAGATCCTATTTTTATAATAACTTCTGTGTCGTGTCCATCTGTAGTGTATTCACTTTATTACTGTATGTGGTCATAAATGCTTAACACACTGCCTCTGAGATAAGCCTGTCTGCTCTGCCAAGCTACCAAGGGGGTAGCAGGGGTTATCTGAGTGTGTAATCCCCTTTCCCTGACTAGAGTTGGTTGGTCCCTATTTGTCAGAAGTGTATACCTCTGCCAACTAGAGACCGCCGGTTCTAACCTTGGTGGTCAGCGGTGAGGATTTGAACTTTGCATTTATGACTCATGTGCAGTGATTAGTGTACGCTACATAGTGAAAGCAGACCATAACGCAGCCACAGTCTGTTTGGTAGGATATTCTATTTTTGTTCTCCACTTTCCTGGAGCTTATTTTTTTTAAACACTGCCAGTTTTGACCATGGAGAATGCCGGAGCTGCTACACCTGTGGAGATTGTTGTGGGGGAATTCGATAAGGAGAAGATAGATTCCTACACGCTAAAAGATCTAAAAGGATTTTGCAAGCAGTTTAAAGTTCCTACCACAGGTGTCTCAAAGAAAGAGGGCTTCCTCAAAGCGCTGAAGGCCTGGTTAGAGGCCAGAAATCCCTCTGATCCGGTGGTGGTACCGGAAGAGGAAGAAGAAGAGGAAGAGGAAGAGCCCACAGGTGGGCCAGTGTCATCTCCAGGCAGTAGTGCGTCCTCTAGGAGCCTTTCCCCCGAAGAATTAGAAGACAGGGAGAAGGAGAGGGGGTACAAGTTGGAAATGGCAAAACTCAAATTAGGAGGGCAGTTGGAATTAGAGAATGCAAGAAGCAAGAGAGAAGCTGAAATGGAGAGCAAAAGATTAGATTTTGAGAGAGAGAAATTAGCGTTTGAACGTGAGAAGATGGTGAGGGAGATGGAGCTTAAAACTAAGAGTTTAGAGTTGAATCCCTCTGGTGGCAGCACTCCATCTGTGCCTGCAGAAAGTAGGTTTTATTTTCCTAAAGATGTGATCAAGGATTACAGTAAGAATGAAGATATTAGCCAATGGTTTAAAGCATATGAGTTAGCATTGTTGGCCCACCGGGTCCCTGAGAAGGATTGGGGAACGGGGTTGTGGAGCCGCTTTACAAACGAGGGGAGAGATACCTTGTTGAACCTTCCTGCTGAGGATAGGATGTCTTATACTCATATGAAAGATGCTTTAATGCTGAGATATGGCTTAACTCCAGAAAAGTACAGACAAACCTTTAGAGAATGTAAGAAGTTGCCTGGTACTACGTGGGTTGAATATGTGTCTTTTTTCTGCAGAACCATGGATGGTTGGATAAAGGGTAGCAAGGTTGATAGTTATGATGCTCTTTATGATTTGTTCGCTTGGGAGCACTTGTCTAATAACTGTTTTCCAGAGCTACGCCAGCACCTTGTTGACAGCAAGCTATCTAACCCTAGAAAACTTGCTGAGGAGGCGGACCGCTGGGTCAGTACCAGGGTCCACAAGGGTCCAGTGGGAGACTCAGCCAAAGGTGGGCAGGGTCCCCAGCAGAAGA
This sequence comes from Triturus cristatus, assembly GCF_964204655.1. NCBI lineage: Eukaryota > Metazoa > Chordata > Amphibia > Caudata > Salamandridae > Triturus > Triturus cristatus. The sequence goes on from NC_140581.1 coordinate 308,610,586, forward strand.
GTGGGGGGGACAGGGGTAAACAGAGGGAGTTTCAGAAAGGGCCCCAAAGTAGTCCCCAAGGGAACCAAGGGAAGGGTTCCCAGCCTCCCCCTGTAAAGAAGCCAGAGGCCCCGACAGGTAAACCTGTTCACAGGGGCCCCATGACCTGCTATGCCTGTAAGCAGGTGGGACACCGTTATTATGATCCCCAGTGTCCCATGAAGGATTCGAATGCACCGCCGCGTGCACCCCCTCGTCAGGTAGCGAGTGTAGCCCTGGGAGGGGATGAGATGGGTGCCCCCGGTGGGTGGGGTCCCGCAGAAATGTCCCTGGTCTCTTTAGGAGACGTGGAAATGGTCCCTCCAACCCCTCTGCCTAGTAACACTAAGAAATATAGGCAGTGGGTGACCATTAATGGCCATAGGGTGGAAGCTCTCAGAGACACCGGAGCGAGTGTGACAGCTGTCAAGTGTCACTTGGTGTCCAGAGAGCAGGTGGTCCCGCATGCATTCTACCCCGTTGTAGCTGCCGACAACTCACAGAGTCAGTGTGAGGTAGCTCAAGTTCCTTTTGAGTGGGGGGGGGTCTCAGGTACTCTTCAGGTTGCTGTGAGGCCCGCCATGCCTGTTGATTGTCTCTTGGGCAATGATTTGGAGGACTCCCCTTGGGCTAAGGTGGAGAGAAAATCGCATCTGGAAATGTTGGGTCTGCCTGAGTGGGTGTGTGCGACCACCCGGTCCATGTCAGTCAGTAAGGGTGTTGATGGGGCCCTGGAGCCTGAAAGTATGGCCCAGGTCCCAACCGTGAAGAGAAGGGGCAGGGGGCGCGGGAAACCGTCCCCCATCGTTCCTGCGGTCCAGGAGGGAGCAGACCCTGAGGGGGATGCCCTGGAACCGACAGGAGAACAAGTGGCCGAACTGGGAGACCTGCCCGAGCTGACCCATTGGCAGCAGGATGGTGGTCCCTCCAGGGAGGAATTTTGTGCTGAACAGAAAGTGTGCCCTTCTCTTGTGGGTATGAGGCAGCAGGCCTCAGCCCAAACGACAGGTGATCAGTCAGGATCACATTGGGTCTACTGGGAGAACGACCTCCTGTATAGCGAGCCTAAGGCTGCTGAGCCTGGGTCAGCCCGTGTGCTGGTGGTACCCCAGCGCTTCAGAGCCTTCCTACTGGGGTTGGCTCATGACGTTCCGTTAGCTGGACATCTGGGGCAGGACAAGACCTATGACAGGCTTGTCACCCATTTTTATTGGCCCCAGATGAGAAGGGATTCAGATATCCATTGTAGGACCTGTCAAACTTGCCAGGCAAGTGGGAAAAGTGGGCGGAAGCAGAAGGCTCCCCTCCAACCTTTTCCCGTCGTCAGTACCCCCTTTGAGCGAGTGGGAATTGACATTGTGGGGCCACTGGACCCCAAGACAGCCATGGGCAACAGGTTTATCCTGGTCTTGGTGGACCATGCCACCCGGTACCCGGAAGCCATCCCTCTCCGAACAGTGACGGCCCCCGTGGTGGGACGGGCACTGATGGGTGTTTTCTCCCGCATGGGGTTCCCCAGAGAGGTGGTGTCAGACCGGGGCACCAACTTCATTTCGAATGATATGAAGTCTCTGTGGAAGGAGTGTGGGGTAACCTACAAGTTTACCACTCCTTACCACCCTCAAGGTAATGGGCTGGTTGAGAGATTCAACCGGACCCTAAAAGGCATGATCATGGGTCTTGAAGAACCAATGAGGCGTAAATGGGACGTCCTCTTGCCATGCCTGCTGTTTGCTTACCGTGAGGTGCCACAGAAGTCTCTAGGGTTCAGCCCCTTTGAGCTTTTGTATGGTCACCCGGTAAGAGGACCTTTGAGTCTGGTCAAAGAAGACTGGGAGCAATCTCCCAGGAAACCTCCCCAGGATGTATATAGTTACATGCTGGCCTTTAGGAACCAGACTCGGCGCTTCAGAGATCTTGCTCAGGCAAATCTGGAGGCCAGCCAGGAAGAGATGAAGCGGTGGTACGATCAGAATGCCACTCTGGTTGAGCTTCAACCTGGTCAGAAAGTTTGGGTCATGGCCCCTGTGGAACCTTGTGCGCTCAAGGACAGGTGGACTGGACCATTTGAGGTTGTGGAGAAAAAGAGCGATGTCACCTACTTGGTGGACTTGAAGTCTCCCAGGAACCCCTTAAGGGTCCTGCATGTCAACCGGTTAAAGCCCCACTTAGAAAGGTCCGAAGTGGGCATGCTCCTTGCCACAGATGCTGGGATGGAGGAGGAGAGTGAGCCTCTTCCTGACCTCCTGTGTGCAAAAGAAAAAGATGGGTCAGTGGATGGTGTTGTCCTCTCTGACACACTGACCCCTGAGCAGCAGCAAGATTGTCGCCATCTGTTGGTACAATTCCCTGATCTGTTCTCCTTAATCCCTGGTGTCACTCAGTGGTGTGTCCATGATGTGGACACTGGGGACAGCACTCCTGTGAGGCACAAGGCCTACAGGGTGACTGAAAAGGTCAGAGCATATATCAAGGAGGAGGTCTCCAAGATGTTTGCCTTAGGGGTGGTTGAGTCCTCTAGCAGTCCTTGGGCCAGCCCAGTGGTCTTGGTCCCAAAGGCTGCAGCGCCTGGTGCTTCACCAGAACTTCGGTTCTGTGTGGATTACCGAGGACTCAATTCAGTCACCAAGACTGACGCGCACCCCATCCCCAGAGCTGATGAGCTCATCGATCGGTTGGGGGCTGCCCGGCACCTTAGTACGTTTGATCTAACGTCTGGGTACTGGCAGATCGCCTTGACTGATGGGGCAAAAGAGAGGTCTGCATTCTCCACACCAGATGGGCACTACCAGTTCCGTGTGATGCCCTTTGGGATGAAGAATGCCCCTGCCACATTCCAGAGGTTGGTTAACCAGGTATTGGCCGGGCTGGAAGATTTCAGCGCCGCCTACCTGGACGATATAGCAGTGTTCAGCGCCAGCTGGGAGGAACACTTGCGCCACCTCCAGGAAGTGTTGTTGGCCCTGCGCAGAGCAGGCCTCACAATCAAGGCTAGTAAGTGCCAGATTGGGCAGGGTTCAGTGGTGTACTTGGGGCACCAAGTAGGGAGCGGCAAGGTGGCCCCCCTGCAACCCAAGATAGATACCATCCTGGCTTGGGAACCGCCCAAAACCCAGACTCCGGTGAGAGCCTTCTTGGGTCTCACGGGTTACTACAGGAGGTTTGTCAAGGGGTATGGCAACATTGTGCACCCCTTGACCTCGCTGACTTCCAGGAAGCAGCCGAGACTTGTGATCTGGACTGACGCCTGTCAGAACGCCTTTGACACCCTGAAAACTGCAATGTGTACAGCACCGGTCCTCCAGGCACCCGACTTTTCAAAAGAATTCATTGTTCAGACAGACGCTTCAGAGCATGGTGTGGGGGCTGTTCTAGCACAGATGAATGAGGAGGGCCGAGACTTACCTGTAGCCTTCATCAGCCGGAGGTTACTTCCCAGGGAACAAAGGTGGAGTGCGATAGAGCGTGAGGCATTTGCTGTGGTCTGGGCGCTGAAGAAGCTAAGACCCTACCTGTTTGGGACTCACTTCCGGGTTCAGACAGACCACAGGCCCCTCAGATGGTTAATGCAGATGAGGGGTGAGAACCCAAAGCTGTTGAGGTGGTCCATTTCCCTACAGGGGATGGACTTTACGGTGGAACACCGCCCTGGTACAGATCACGCCAATGCTGATGGTCTGTCCAGATTTTTCCGCCTTAGTGATGAGGACTCCCTGGGTGAAGGGTAGTTCTCCCCACATTTCAGCTGGAGGGGACACGTGTTAGACCTGGCATCATTGGCATGAGTCTCTCCTCCATTTTTTTCTGTTTGCCTCCTCTGTTTACGATGTTTTTGCTGGATTATTGCTTTGGGCACTGTGCCACTGCTGATCAGTGCCACAGTGCAAGTGCTCCCTATGTTAAATTGTTACATTGATTGGTGTTACCATGATTGGCTTGGTTGACTTACTGTTCAGACCCTAGTCTAGGGCACTGCGGGTGCCAAGGGCGTGTAAGTTAACTGCTGCTGGTGGGCTTGCAGCACTGGTTGTGCCACCCACGGAAGCAGCGTGTAAAATGTGTCTCAGGCCTGCCACCGCAGCGCCTGCGTGCAGTCCCTGACTGCCATGTCGACTTGGTAAGGAAACCTACTTACCAGTCTCTAAACCTTCACTTTGCCACATTTCAGACACCTCTATGGTAGGCCCTAGGGCAGGGTGCATTGTTGGTAAAAGGTAGGTCATGCCCTGATGTATGTGGCATGACCTAATAGTGAATCACAGCCATTTTCGTTTTTCACTATTGAAGGGCTACCTGCCTCCAATAGGCCAGACTGGGCAGACTGATTATTAACTCCATTATAATCTATCTGACTCAGGGAGCATGGTAGCAAGTCGAGTTTAGTATCCCTGAACTCAGAATTTAATAACACACCCTTTAGGATGGATGGTTTTTAAATTCTATGTTTGAAAATAGCACTTTTAGAAAGTGGCTATTTTCTTGTCCAACTATCTACCGGTCTCTGCTGGTTTGGTGTGTGTGTCAGGGGCTGGGGGGCTCCAGAGGTCTGAGTGAGTCAGTGTGGGGTGAATGGGGCGTTTACACATAGAGTGAGGGAAGAGTAGCCTGCCCTGCCTGACACAATACTGGCTCCGCCTCCTGCTGGGCGACTGATAGCCCTGCTCCTGCCAGTGACAATACTGGCTCCGCCTCCTGCTGGGCGGCTGAGGACTCTGCCCTGCTCAGTGAATAGGCCAGGTGCCTCTGCCTGGCAACACCCACAACAAACCTGAGATGGTGGGAATCGCCCTGCTTGGACAAAGGGAACAAAGGGAAAAAGGGGTATAAGAGAAGGACCCCTGAACCAAGAACTCAGATCACTTCTGACAAGGAAACCTGTACCAAGGACAAGAAGCCTGCTGATCTAAGGACTTGCCTCCCCTTTCTGCCAGAGTGCTGTTTTGCTGTGGAGGAACCTGAAAGCTGCTTCTTTATTTTTGCCAAGGAACAAGGAGAGAGGAACTTGGTGTGTACTCTCTGAACACTTGCTAGGAAATCTCCAAGGACTGGAAGAGTGCCAGTCTCCTGCTGAAGTCACAGGACCAAAGGACTTCACCATCTACTGAATTGCTGAATTGCTGGAAAGTGTTGTTTCCAGTACCCAAGGGAAAATCTGCAGTCTCGACGCCAGCAGCAACGCCAGTGAGGAGTGAGTATCGGCTCTACCTCCAAGCGACCCCGTCCCGACGCCGCTGCTGATCGCATCGACTCGACGCCCTACTCGACGCCGTGAGCGCTGCTCCGGCCCGACATCCCTCGACGCCGCTGCGGATTGATCCGACTCCGAGGCACGATCGACGCCGACCTCGACGCCGACATCTCGACGCCGTGGAGCATCGTTTTCTTCGTTTCTCAAGGTACTGTACTTGTGGGGTCTGTTGCGACTCCAGGCTCGACGTAGCGCTCCTCGCGGTCGACGCCGAACCTTGGGAATCTTGTAGACTCGACGTCGTGTGACTCCTGTGGGGGTTACATTGTTGCCAAAGAACCGTGCTCAGAAGAATACTTTGCTAAAGAACTATTTGCCAAGAAGAAACCTTACTTGAACTATTATTTTTCCTTCCAAAGAGTATTTATTAAGACTGTGGTATATTTTTGTCGTTATTTGGTCTTGTGCTAAGCCTTATATAAAGATCCTATTTTTATAATAACTTCTGTGTCGTGTCCATCTGTAGTGTATTCACTTTATTACTGTATGTGGTCATAAATGCTTAACACACTGCCTCTGAGATAAGCCTGTCTGCTCTGCCAAGCTACCAAGGGGGTAGCAGGGGTTATCTGAGTGTGTAATCCCCTTTCCCTGACTAGAGTTGGTTGGTCCCTATTTGTCAGAAGTGTATACCTCTGCCAACTAGAGACCGCCGGTTCTAACACTCCCTTAATCATAGGTGTACTGCTTGCTGCAAAGAAAACCAACAAAGGACTAATCAGCGTTCTCCCTTTTAATAAACCGATGACACTCAGGTGAGTAACATCATAAAGCATTCTGGGGCTGGAAGTCCAAAAATAACACCACCGTGGGCTGCTGGCCTCTTTGCTGCACAATGCCATTCAAATTATATTCAAGCAAGTCAAGACACTTTTCCCCTGTTCAGCCACTCGCCAGTTAGATCTGCTCGCGTTGTCTCACAAGGGACCGCAGCGGAACCGCTGAATATGCAGCGGTGCGCCTCCCGGCCGGGACGGCCAAATATATAAAGTTCCACAAAGCTCCCAAAGCAAGGCTCACTCTCAATTCGGCGTTGTCGGGTGAGGGAAAGTTCCTCAAATGCCTGCGTCTGCAGTTTCCTGACGCGTTTCGGGCATCCGCCCTTAATCATAGGTGTACTGCTTGCTGCAAAGAAAACCAACAAAGGACTAATCAGCGTTCTCCCTTTTAATAGACTGATGACAATCAGGTGAGTAACATCATAACGCATTCTGGGGCTGGAAGTCCAAAAATAACACCACCGTGGGCTGCTGGCCTCTTTACTGCACAATGTCATTTAAATTATATTCAAGCAAGTCAAGACACTTTTCCCCTGTTCTGTCACTCGCCAGTTAGATCCGCTCGCGTTGTCTCACAAGGGACCGCAGCGGAACCGCTGAATATGCGGCGGTGCGCCTCCCGGCCGGGACGGCCGGACATATAAAGTTCCACAAAGCTCCCAAAGCAAGGCTCACTCTCAATTCGGCGTTGTCGGGTCAGGGAAAGTTCCTCAAATGCCTGCGTCCGCAGTTTCCTGACCCGTTTCGGGCATCCGCCCTTAATCATAGGTGTACTGCTTGCTGCAAAGAAAACCAACAAAGGACTAATCAGCGTTCTCCCTATTAATAGACTGATGACAATCAGGTGAGTAACATCATAAAGCATTCTGGGGCTGGAAGTCCAAAAATAACACCACCGTGGGCTGCTGGCCTCTTTGCTGCACAATGTCATTTAAATTATATTCAAGCAAGTCAAGACACTTTTCCCCTGTTCAGCCACTCGCCAGTTAGATCCGCTCGCGTTGTCTCACAAGGGACCGCAGCGAAACCGCTGAATATGCGGCGGTGCGCCTCCCGGCCGGGACGGCCGGACATATAAAGTTCCACAAAGCTCCCAAAGTAAGGCTCACTCTCAATTCGGCGTTGTCGGGTCAGGGAAAGTTCCTCAAATGCCTGCGTCCGCAGTTTCCTGGCGCGTTTCGGGCATCCGCCCTTAATCATAGGTGTACTGCTTGCTCCAAAGAAAACCAACAAAGGACTAATCAGCGTTCTCCCTTTTAATAGACTGATGACAATCAGGTGAGTAACATCATAAAGCATTCTGGGGCTGGAAGTCCAAAAATAACACCACCGTGGGCTGCTGGCCTCTTTGCTGCACAATGTCATTTAAATTATATTCAAGCAAGTCAAGACACTTTTCCCCTGTTCAGCCACTCGCCAGTTAGATCCGCTCGCGTTGTCTCACAAGGGACCGCAGCGGAACCGCTGAATATGCGGCGGTGCGCCTCCCGGCCAGGACGGCCAAACATTTAAAGTTCCACAAAGCTCCCAAAGCAAGGCTCACTCTCAATTCGGCGTAGTCGGGTGAGGGAAAGTTCCTCAAATGCCTGCGTCCGCAGTTTGCTGACGCGTTTCGGGCATCCGCCCTTAATCATAGGTGTACTGCTTGCTGCAAAGAAAACCAACAAAGGACTAATCAGCGTTCTCCCTTCTAATAGACTGATGACAATCAGGTGAGTAATATCATAAAGCATTCTGGGGCTGGAAGTCCAAAAATAACACCACCGTGGGCTGCTGGCCTCTTTGCTGCACAATGTCATTTAAATTATATTCAAGCAAGTCAAGACACTTTTCCCCTGTTCAGCCACTCGCCAGTTAGATCCGCTCGGGTTGTCTCACAAGGGACCGCAGCGGAACCGCTGAATATGCGGCGGTGCGCCTCCCGGCCGGGACGGCCGGACATATAAAGTTCCACAAAGCTCCCAAAGCAAGGCTCACTCTCAATTCGGCGTTGTCGGGTCAGGGAAAGTTCCTCAAATGCCTGCGTCCGCAGTTTCCTGGCGCGTTTCGGGCATCCGCCCTTAATCATAGATGTACTGCTTGCTGCAAAGAAAACCAACAAAGGACTAATCAGCGTTCTCCCTTTTAATAGACTGATGACAATCAGGTGAGTAACATCATAAAGCATTCTGGGGCTGGAAGTCCAAAAATAACACCACCGTGGGCTGCTGGCCTCTTTGCTGCACAATGTCATTTAAATTATATTCAAGCAAGTCAAGACACTTTTCCCCTGTTCAGCCACTCGCCAGTTAGATCCACTCGCGTTTTCTCGCAAGGGACCGCAGCGGAACCGCTGAATATGCAGCGGTGCGCCTCCCGGCCGGGACCGCCGGACATTTAAAGTTCCACAAAGCTCCCAAAGCAAGGCTCACTCTCAATTCGGCGTTGTCGGGTCAGGGAAAGTTCCTCAAATGCCTGCGTCCGCAGTTTCCTGACACGTTTCGGGCATCCGCCCTTAATCATAGGTGTACTGCTTGCTGCAAAGAAAACCAACAAAGGACTAATCAGCGTTCTCCCTTTTAATAGACTGATGACAATCAGGTGAGTAACATCATAAAGCATTCTGGGTCTGGAAGTCCAAAAATAACACCACCGTGGGCTGCTGGCCTCTTTGCTGCACAATATCATCCGCTGCGGTCCCTTGTGAGACAACGCGAGCGGATCTAACTGGCGAGTGGCTGAACAGGGGAAAAGTGTCTTGACTGGCTTGAATATAATTTAAATTACATTGTGCAGCAAAGAGGCCAGCAGCCCACGGTGGTGTTATTTTTGGACTTCCAGCCCCAGAATGCTTTATGATGTTACTCACCTGATTGTCATCAGTCTATTAAAAGGGAGAAGGCTGATTAGACCTTTGTTGGTTTTCTTTGCAGCAAGCAGTACACCTATGATTAAGGGCGGATGCCCGAAATGCGTCAGGAAACTGCGGACGCAGGCATTTGAGGAACTTTCCCTCACCCGACAACGCCGAATTGAGAGTGAGCCTTGCTTTGGGAGCTTTGTGGAACTTTATATGTCCGGCCGTCAAAGCCGGGAGGCACACCGCCGCATATTCAGCGGTTCCGCTGCGGTCCCTTGTGAGACAACGCGAGCAGATCTAACTGGCGAGTGGCTGAACAGGGGAAAAGTGTCTTGACTTGCTTGAATATAATTTGAATGGCATTGTGCAGCAAAGAGGCCAGCAGCCCACGGTGGTATTATTTTTGGACTTCCAGCCCCAGAATACTTTATGATGTTACTCACCTGATTGTCATCAGTCTATTAAAAGGGAGAAGGCTGATTAGTCCTTTGTTGGTTTTCTTTGCAGCAAGCAGTACACCTATGATTAAGGGCGGATGCCCGAAACGCGTCAGGAAACTGCGGACGCAGGCATTTGAGGAACTTTCCCTGACCCGACAACGCCGAATTGAGAATGAGCCTTGCTTTGGGAGCTTTGTGGAACTTTATGTATGTATATATATATATATATATATATATATATATATATATATTCAATGAAAAAACCAAAGGTTTCACACATGTTATAGTTAGCTGGACATTTCACTCGTAAAAAACCAATGAAATTTCCCCGTTATAGTTAGTTCAGCTAACTATAACTCGCGCGCCCGCAATGCACTGCTGATGACATCACATATTACATCACTCATGACATGGTCACTGACATCACTCATGACATCACTGATGACATCTCAAATGACATCACTGATGACATCACTGATGCCATCATCCAGTGAATGTGTGTTTTTCTGAAAATTAAATATGTTTTATATTTATGTATATCTCAAGGTTAATGTAAGAATAAATGGGTATATAATTGTTTAAATGGATGTTTGTTTTTAAAAAAAAAATTGTGTAACTGACTGATTAAGGGTATTATAGTGAATACATGACTTACTGATTAATGTTTAAATATGAAAATATCTGTATCAGTCTCTCACTTTGTGTATAAGTGGCTGCATGGGTTGGTGAGCAGCTTCATGGGTATCTATATAGGTAAATAGTTCTTTTTTTAAGTATCAGTCTGAGTGTCTGTATGGTTCGGTGGGGGGTATTATGTAGTGCATTGGTGCATGAATGAGTGATTCACTCTTTGTATGTGTTGAAGACAACATGTGTGCAGGACTGTATGGGTGGATGAGTGTGTGTATGGGTGTGTTAGTGAGTGAATGACTGTCTCAATAGTGTCTTTATGAGTAACTACATATCTATTAAACTAGTATATGTGAATATTGGTGTATATAAGTGAGTATAGGTGATAGTGAGAGATTGAAAGAGTTCCTGTATGAATAAGTATGTGTTTCTATAAGTGTTTGTTTTTTAGACTAACTATGTGTAAGTTTCCGTAGAAGTAAGTGTGGTGGTGTGTGTATAACTGTATAAGCTAATAAATGTGTGTTTGTTTCTTTATTAGCATGAGTGACTATGTGTGAGTAACTCTATGGATGAGTGGCATTGTGTCACAGGATGTATAGGTGTATGAGTACATATGAAGAGTGATTGCATGTATGAATGACTGTATAGGACTGTTGGTGAATGAGTGGATGTGTATGTGGTTCTAAGAATTACTGAATAGGTTGTTGTAACTGATATTGGTATGTCCATTTTTTTGAAAATTTTTGTTTCTATTTTTGTATGTGTGTATCAAAGGTTATATTAGGGTGAGAGGAGGTCTGCCACTCTATCACAAGGATGATGTCATCAGTGATGTCATCAGTGATGTCATTTGAGATGTCATCAGTGATGTCATGAGTGATGTCAGTGACCATGTCATGAGTGATGTAATATGTGACGTCATCAGCAGTGCATTGCGGGCGCGCGAGTTATAGTTAGCTGAACTAACTATAACGGGGAAATTTCATTGTTTTTTTACGAGTGAAATGTCCAGCTAACTATAACATGTGTGAAACCTTTGGTTTTTTCATTGAATTTTTAAGGTTTTTTAAATGCTAATTCCTAACTATAACGTGTGTGAAACCCATGGTTTTTTCAGTGAATTTGCAAGGTTTTTTAAATGCTAATTTTTTTTTTTCATTTTTTTTTTACATATTTTTATTATAATTTTCTATCCTTTTTTAAAAACTATGGTTAAATTTTATAAATTCTACAATATGTTTTTTTTTTACCATTTTTATAAAATAAACAGGTAAGATTTATTAGTATAACATATTGGTTTTTTTTTTCTTTTCTTTATTTTTTAACGTGCGCGTACGGTAAGCGCACGTCTTGCTTTCATTACGTTAGATTTCTATGCTGTTTGCGTTCATTTACGCAATTTGCGTAGACGTACGTCGTGCGTATGCGGCGCGTAACGCGTACGCTGCAAGTGCATGTTACGCGGAAGTGAAGGGGCGTGCCTGTTTTGCGCATGCGCACGTGCGCGTGTCTTTTTTACGCGCATGCGTACTTTTGCCGTAAGCGCTCCGTAAGCGCACCGTAAGCATAACGTACGCGCACGTTGGGTCATGTGATCAAGAAACAAGACTTTTGATTGGTTTTTACTACTTTCAGTTCTAGAACTCTCCTACACCACACCCATTCCCCTCATTTCTGCTTGTGATCCCTTAGGAGAAGGAGCTGGGTTGTCTTTGTGATATGATGGCAGAACAGCAGAGCTCTTCTGAGAGTGAGGCTAGCAGCACTACCTTGAGGCAGAGAAGGAGGAAACAAAAGAGCTCTTTCATATGGGAGTATTTTTCTTTTCCAGAGGACAAGAAAAAGGTAAATGCACCCTTAGTGACTTGTAAGCTTTGTGGCCGTGTACTTTCAAGAGGGAATCCCAACAAGAAATATTCCTTCGGGAATCACACCATGTTGAGACACCTTCAAGATGTACACGGTAGAACATTTGCTCGACATACTGAAGGTAACCCTTCAGTAAGTCAACCAAGCACATCCACAGCAGCTCAGCCTGGTCCATCATCTGCAGTGCCGAGTCCATCTTCGGCAGGTCAGCTGAGCCCTTCATCTGTGGGGGGAGCATCTCCTTTTTCTCGTCCTCTGGAAATCAACCATCGGTTTTCGAGGGTTTTAGTTCGGTGCGCCACTTGTCATGATCTACTTGCTCATAGGGAGACCAGTGTTGCCCTAGTGAACAATTTAATAGATCAGCACATTTGTCGTAGAGACTAATATTCCCACTCTTTCTTTCCTCTGTCCCTGCATGAACACAACGGCTCTTTTAAGAGCCAACCTTACCTTTTAACTTTTTTTTATATATTTTTTAAAACTTTTTTTTTTTTTTTTTACCGTACGCGTACGGTACGCGTAATTTTTTTTTATTTTTTTAAAAAACACTAAAAATCAATTATCACATTACAAGGTCCTTGAGAGACTACAATGATAAACTGAAAATGTGATTGTTGAGAAGTGGAAAAAAGGGAACATGAAATTGTTGACTTACCATACCCACTCCAAAAATTATTTATTAATTAAAATTTAATTTTTATTGCTTTAAAAATGGTTCAAGTTTTCGAAAATTTTCTATCTCAATCTGAAAAAAAAGAAAAAAGTATTAATATTTAATAAAACATTTTATAATACAGTACACATATTTACATATTTTCCCCAAAAATTTTTTTGCCTTTTTTTTGCTGTTTTCAGAATATATTGCATTTCACTATAAATTGTGAAAGCAATTGCATTCATCATTTAACAGCGGGCAAAAAAAAAATAACAATCTCAAAGATTGTTTTAAAAAAGCCCAGAATCTCTTCTCACTTAAACATAACATTATAGAAATCCATAATATTCTTAAAAAATATCATCTAATATCAATACTTATTTCTTTAAAATACCATCTGACATTTTTGTTTCAGAAGTATTATCACAAAAATATATCTCAAATAACTTCACAATACATCTGGTTCCATTTCCTTTAGGCCAAATAAAAATCTAAAGTTTAAATTGTACAGATCTCACCGATTGTTTGTAACATTTTGGTTTCCGAAAGATAAATTAATAATTAAATAAGTCCACAATACAATTGTTTACTTTTCCTCATGGCCAAATAGTAATTTTAAAAATCTTTTTTGAATAAATTTCCAATGGCAATCCAATAACATTCCAAAATTTTAAATTGTACAGATGTTACCGATTTTGTCTAAATTTTTGGTTTTCCAAAGTTTCATAAAAAATTTAAAAAGTCCACATTACAATTGGTTACCTTTCCATTAGGCCAAATGATAATTTGTAAAATCATTTTTTAAGAAAATTCCAATGGTAATCCAATAAAATGGTAAAATTGTTTTGTACACATCTTGCCAATTCTCTCTAAAATTTTGGTTTCAGGAAGATTAGATAGGAATTTGCTAAATCAAAAGGCAAACGTTGCTTGAAAATCAATTGGGAATCATTACACAGTGTCCAGCCTTTTTCACATTTAAGATAAACTGTGTAATGTCCAGAAGTAACAGTAGGTCCTTCATGGAAAATTATTGCAACTGTTACAAAAGTTTTTCCTGAAATTGATAATTGCTGTCCTGTAAACTTCTTTATTAAAGTATCTAATTTTGAACCATCAGCTTTACATCGTTGCATCATTAAAATTACATATTGTCCGTATTCCTTTAAAATTAACGTTGAAAACATTTCAGATTTACACTCACTGCATTCCATGCTATGATTAGCATCTTTAACTAATTTAGCAAAAGTGACTGTTTTACTTTCTAGCAATGTTAAATAAATAAACCTTTCAGAATCAACATTAGAGCCACATATATTGTAACAGTTTTCACAACTATGTTCCCATTTATAAGAGAGACCAAAGAAATTATTAATGGGAACCCCTTCTTCTTCCAGTACCTGAAGAAAAAACATCAAGAATTCCTGTGCGTCTTGCTGTACATTTTGAGAAAACTGTGTTCGTCCTGAACATACATCTAAAAGTTTTCTAATTTCAGTAGCACTTTCTATTTGAGTTTTATCATTACTCAGCTTTTGAAAAAGGAGACTCAACTCAGAACAGAATCTTTTTCCCTGATTTACTATTTTTCCAGATAAAAAGCAACATTCAGCACTACATTAGCGTAGCAGTTGACACCAGAGCTATTTTCAAAATGACATCCTACAACCTGTTCCTCATTTTCCTTTTTCTTTTTGCTTGCAATTACATCACTCCTCTTTTTTTTCCTCCTCTCTACATCTTCATTACAGATATTCTCATTTCTCCTTTTTCGAGAAACTACACGTTTCTCCAACACAGGATACTGACCTAAATGAGGAGCATAGCTTCTTCTTAATCTATTATACTCCTTTACACAATTTGTATCAGCACTAACTTTAGAGTCATCAAAGTCTATCATGAATAAACCAGATAATGTTTTCACTCGTGACAAAGCTACATAAGCCATACCTTCTTTGAACACAGTTGAACCAATGTTCACAAAAGCACAATCTACAGTCAATCCTTGAGACTTGTGAATAGTTACAGCATATGCTAGAGAAAACGGAAACTGCTTCCTACGTACATATAAGTCTTTCACAAGCATGAAACGAACTGAACAACGACAAATATCTTTAACTTCTATCTGATCAAATTTTATTTTTAAACATTCAATTCCATCTTTTTTCTGATAATTAATAAAACCCACAACTCTTCCCATAGCTCCATTAACTAAACCCTTTTCAACATCCAAATTTCTCCTTAAAAATACTCTACAGTTCATGCAAACATATAGATTTTTTTCTAATCCAGCTGTTTTGGAAATGTTCTTCTCTAGTGAATCCAATTTATTTTTCAGTGTGCCTGTTAATGTGATAGTAATTCTTCCATCTTCAATTTTGTCCACTGCTTCCAATTTCCTGATATCTTCCTTTTCCAATTTTAAAAGCTCCTCATTGAATATTGAGCATTCACGTAGAGTTGGCATTAAGCAGATGACACTTTTCTTTTCTGCAATGTTCTTGTATATCTTCTCTGCAACTATTTCTTCATTTGGAAATAAATTATGTAGCAGCCGACTCTGTAATGCTTTTTTGCCAACTTCTGTGAGTAGTCCAATCCTGATATCTTTCAGAATACTTCCATATTCTTCATCGTTTGCTTGCCTCATATTAGTAGTAAGTTCCTTGTACTCAAAGAAGGACCAAATATTTGCATTACCAATGCTTCCCAATGACTTCTTTGTGTCTTCATGTGTCACAGTATTAAACACTGGTTGTCCTTTAACTGGAGTAAGCTGTAGAAGATCCCCAAATACAATGACATGTTTTCCACCAAATAACACGTCATAGTCTGTCCTTAGAATTTGCTGCATTCTTAAATGCACAAAGGCAAGCATTAAGTTTGATACCATGCTCACCTCATCAATAATGAGAACTTGCATCTTCTTCAATACTCTTGAAACTTCCAAGCATGCTTCTCCAGTTAGCTTGTTGTATTGTATTTTGTTCTCATGCTCCACTGGTAACATTAGCAAACGATGTAAGGTGATTCCTTTTATGTTATATGCTGCTAACCCAGTTGGAGCAGTAACCACACAAGACAAAGTAGAATCCGTTTTTTGCTGTAGGTAGCTTCTGATGACTTTTATTAGGAAACTTTTTCCAGTTCCAGCTTGTCCGCTTACATACATCCTGATTGGATGAAATGATGTGCATGAGCACTCTTTTTTTTCATGTAGAAATCCGTGATCAATTTTGTTTCTGATCTCTTCATAAATTTGTTGCTGCTCTTCGTTCAGTTGTCTTTCCAAATTTTGTAAGTCTATAAATTCTTCTTGAGCTTGATTCATAGCCGTTTCCACTTCATTCATGGCTATTGATGCTTCATTTTCAACGATTGGTTGTCCTAGGGGATCTTGACTGAGTGTTCCTGAACTTTGGCTGTCCTGAGAACTTTCTCTAGCTACTTCTGCTGCAATTGTAGTTTCCTGTTCAATTTCTTCATTTAACATTTGCAGTTAAGTTGTGAATGTATTGCATTGTATGCTGTCTTTGCAAGCATTAAATGAATCTTCATAGCTTTGAAATTCTCCCAGTAGTTCATCCTCTGTACGCCATGGTTTAAACAGCTGTAAAAGAGCCAAGTAGTAAAATTCCTTTTTGTCAGTAGTGTTGCAACTCAGCTTCCGGTGATTTATCAAACTTCCTTTTGTTTGCTTCACCAAACATCCTTCCTCACCAATGACTTTATATTTTCCATTTTTGATGTCTTCTGCGGCTTTCCGTGAATAAATGTAGTTCTGCAGCACTTCATAGAGACACATGTTCTCCAGATGTTGACTTCTCTTGGGATAATATGTGTCCAACATGTTTGATTTCAAAATATCTGTACTTTCTGGGTCATTCTCGGCCAAATATTCAATTTCTCCAACAGATTTCAGTACCCGATTTCTCATTGCTGCAAGGCCTAAACTTGCCCAAATTATTCTTCTTGATTTCGAGTAGAGACTTGCAGAAGATAACCTATCTGAACATTCGTAGGATCCAATTTCTCGATGCGATAACATCTTTAAACTGAAACTGTACAGCTTCTTACTGACAGTCTTCTCGTGAGAAATCTCTTCCCACATTTCCTTCAATTCCGTTTTCTCAGATTTAGTAATGTAAGACGTTACATATCGAGCAACAGCAATGGAATTGTCAGCTACATACTGTATATCCATGTTAGCATTCCACATGGATAAAATGACTGGGTTGTAGTCATTTATATTTTTTGATTCTTCTTTTCTTTTTAGGTTGTAGGTATTCTTAGGTGATTTTCTTGTAATAGTATGTCTCACAGATGACATAAAACTGTTTACTCTTCCATTTGAAAGAACAGGTCTAGGAAATCCAAATCGACATTTAGTGTAGTATTTTTCTTTGCTCTTGTATTTCCGTCGACAGTATTTTCCACACCGATGACTTTGGAAACGTAAAACTTGCTCCTTTAACTTTTTCTCTTCTGTGCTTTTTGGTATAGCACATGTTGCATATTCTTCAATGTAAGATAACACTGCTTCATCAGTATCTGTTCCAAACTTTGGGGCATCCTTGATCCACAGCAGCATATGAATATGAGGAGCACCTCTTGCCTGGTACTCTTTTCTCCAAAAGAAATCCACTACTTCTCCAAGAGGTGGATTTTTTTTATTGCAGATGAAGGACATCATAGCCTCAAATCTATGATTGAAATATCTGCAAACATTAACCGGATCCAATGAGCACAGTTCTCCTGCTGTCTTGTATTCGATGTTTTTAATGTTTGAATTTGCCTCTCGTAGAAAATCCAGTAAATCATCCCAAGCGTACTCGGCACAGCGTAGGGTAAGGAACCATGCTGGTGTTCCTAAATTCCGTAACATGCATTTTAATTCACCATGGCGTCGGTACCAATATTCATTTGTCCCACGCTGACAAGCCATCAGATTGATCAGTTGCGTTTCCAAATGATCATCTCGGTGCTGTACTTTCTCCATAAAATCCTTAGCAGACACATTTTGTAAATGTACTCCACTTTTTAAAATGTGATTTACTGCATATGATAATGCAGACAAGTCGCTTTCAAATAAAAGATGGAACAAATAAGGAATACTTTGTCGAAATCTGGGATCTTCTGCATATACTCTTGTAGTCCGATACTCAGAAGCTGGAATCTGTTCTGGACGTTCATCGTATCGTCCTCCTTTTCCTTTAGGAAACAGCTGGGGAAAACATCGAGCTTCCAAGCTCTCCTCCCATACACTCACGGGAGTTCCTTTTGCTTTCTTCATCTGAAACAGATCAATATTGTCTCCCATAGCTTCTTTTGAATGTAGAGGATGTATGCTAAAATGTTCATAAATTTCTTCTTCCTTTGACTTGTCCACTTTTTCAATTTGTCCAGTTGGTGTTTCTGTGTCTTCTTGTAAATCTTCTTCTTCTTCTTCTATATAAATTGATTCATACCATTTGTTATTCCTTTTCAAATACAAATTTGCTCTTTGTACTTTCCGTACATCTACCAGCTCCTGCCAAATCTTCTTATTCTTTGTAGGTACACCATTAACCAGAATAACTAATGGTTCAGTTTCCAAAGTATCTGCATCAATAGTTTCCATATTTTTTTTCAAATCCAAGGGCAAAGACACCACTCTACCTTTTAAACCTCTCAGTAAATCTGAAGGAGGTAATTTACCAGTTTTGGGCTCCATACGTACTATGGTCTGGAACGGATGAACACATTGAATAAGTATAGACTCATATGTATTTAATTCAGAAAGTTCGGCAGGAATAACATCCAATTCTAAATTATTATGTACAGCTCTGGTCGGCATTCTATTTTCCTCTAACTTGTTGTAACAGTATTTACAAATACGCTGATCTTCACCCAATTCAAAACAATTTTCTAGAAATATATATGTGACAAAATCTTTCCACTCCATTTTCACTCTTTCTGTAGAGATCAACATTCCTAGTTTGTTTTCTATAATGAGTTCTGCGGCAACAAATACAAGTAATATTTGGTCTTTCATTAGAGATTTTTTCAAATTTTGTTATGTGATCATTAAATGTCTTACTTACAGAGGGTTCTACATTCTCTTCCACTTCTTCCTCATTTACTGTGTCCTTTTCTGCACTGTTTTGTTCAGGACCAAAGTAACAAAACTGAATTTCATCAACAACCTTCTCTACATCTGATACCGATCCACGGAACAGAGCCCTATTCAATTCATCTAACTTTATTGCTGGACTTTTAGCAAAATACAACCGTCTCACAAACTTTCTCATTTCAGTATGATGAACAGCCAGCATCCTAAAATGATGGAAAACACTATTACACACTTTTCTAGATAGACAAGCCAGAGAATGACCCTGCAAACCAGTATTCTCTCTCACTCTGCATGGATCTAGACTTTGAAACACCTTAATCTTCTGTTTTACACTTTTTTTTTACTATATTCTCTTAGAAACTCACGAAATTTATCAATAGATTCCTGACGCACAGTGCAAATACTACTACAATTCCAAGTGTAAACTGGGGCTTTAGGACGTCTCCCCATAGCCTCATCCGCCATCACTTGTACCTCATCTCTTGGAACCATTATCTCCTTCTCCATTATGCAACCATTTTTCACTTCATAAGCACGACCTCTGGTGTCAACTGCATGCAGCAAACTATTACTTTGAAAATAACTCTCTTCATTAAAAAAAGGTTCACTACTTGAACTATGCATCCATTTTCCTAAAAACACTTTACAAAAGTTTGTTCTGTTCACTACTCTTTTCCTTTTGCTTTGTGATTTCAGTACATTAACCATTTTATCTAATGTACGATTCCTATTCAAAATTAAAATGAATAGTTTCCTTTTTAATTCTAATGCCTTTGCTGCAATGGCTTCAATTTCTTTTTTTCTCTTGTAATATTTTGCCTTTTGCTTATATTTCTTCACATCCTTTATCAAATTGGACATAACTCTTCTCTGAAACATTTTTCTAAGTATCTCTTTAAACGCTGTTTTTCTGTTTAAGTTAATCTTTGTTGTTGCAGAAGGTATATTTGCATTAACTAAATTCTCAATTTTTTCCTGTTTTTTTCTATTGAAAACATTCTTTCCAGTACAGACATTTTGTACATTTTTCCTTTTTTTGAAGATGTTCTTTAAAAAAATCTTTTGTCTGCTTACCAGAAGACTTGTTCTTTTTCCCAACATGAGCATCTCCAACTAACTTAGGTCCTCCAGTTGTCTTCAAATATAGGTTTTTTTTGTGGTCTTTCTTTAGTCTGGATTTTGTAGGCATCTTAAATTTTGTTACCTGCTCTTCAGCAATACCTGAAAAAAACTAAAAAAAAATTCCTTTATTGTATTTAAATATATTACTACATTTTTTATGATCTTTTCAAATCTTAAAATACTATGTACCCCTTTCCTACAAGTGAAAATCACAATAACACCATCACAAATTAAATACCTAAAAACAATTCCTGTGTGCACACAGAGTCATGGTTTGAAATTAGGCAGAAAACGAAATTTCTTTGCCAATTGCAAAGCATACTTTCTACTACTTTTTTAGCAAGTGATAAGTACTTTTACAGTCTGACACATTTTAAATCCACTTTTCAGATTCTGAAAACATCACATGTCCAAACTGTTTTTTCAGACCAGCACCATGTGTAACCTGGGTGACTGACTACACTCCAGCAAGGGCAACCAGCCTTAGTGTTGCTGAATGTGTTTGCATTACTGACTGAAACCTCAAACCCCACTCGGTTGTGAATACTGTGCATGATTCCACAGGATAAGCAGCTGGCTGTGTGCTAAGAGTCTGCTTCTGCATACTAAAAAATGGCTCCCCCTTTCCATCTAATGCAAATGTAAAATCACCAGAGCAATACGCAATAAATCTATGCCTGTAATTCCTATTTGCACACAGAGTCATGTTTTCACATTAGTCACAAAACGAAATTTCTTTTCCAAAAGTACCCGTCCCCCAACTTGACTTCTGCCTAGTACCCTTCCCCCAACTTGACTTCTACCTGCTACCATAGCAACAGCTCTTGAAACACTGCTGTGCAGAGTTAGGTCAGAAGTTCACCAAACAATGTTTCAATTCCAAAGAGCAGGAGTGCTTGACTTTTCAAACCTAACAGCAAATCCATAGTACTGTTCTTTAGTAACACATTTTTCTGTACCAATACAAAACATGCTTCTATAAATTTACACATACAGTCTAGTTTTTATTTTAGAATGGTATGAAACAGCCAATCAGTTCTTTTTTTTATAAAAAAAAAATATGTATGCCTCCATTTCCAAACTGTCTTTCATTTCTTTTTACCATTCTACTGAATTACACCTCCTGAGTGCATCCAGTTCTCCTTTGAAGATGTTCATAGTGTGGATTGTAGGGCACAGCTATGTCTTCTGGAGTGAAAAGTATGCAGAGAAAACAGATATGGTGAGAGACCTTGCTTTGCCAAATGTAGACATTAAATGGATTGGTCAGAGAGGGTTAAAGTGGCACCAATTGATGCCATTGGTGAAATCCTTCATGCAAATCCAACACCCTGACCTCATAATAGTGCACTGTGGTGGCAATGACCTAGGCACTTTGACTGGGGTAGGTCTGGAAATGCTTATGAAGGACACCTTTGCACAACTGTTTTCACTTTTCCCTAAAACTGCCTTTGTGTTTTCTAACATATGCCAAAGGCAAAAATGGAACTGGTCCAATCATTTTTGTCCGCAGATTGACAAAGCAAGAAAGCACGTCAACAAATCTGTTTCTGCTTTCCTCCGTGACTATGGTATGGGTTCCATTTACCACAACAACTTGCGTTACGACATGCAAGACATTTATAGAGGAGATGGTGTACACTTCACTGATGAAGGGAACAGAGTCTTCCTCTTGAACCTTAGACTCTGCATCAGTACTTGCTTGTAGGTACCAATAAAAAATCACTTCATAAACACAACGGTTCTTTTCAGAGCCCCCTAATATCTAAACACTTAAATCTGCATTTCATTTCTTTTTTTTTCTTTTTTTTACCGTACGCGTACGGTGAGCTTACCGTACGCGTACCCCGCGATTTTTTTTAAAATCAATAAATGTTTTCTTTGTACTTTTCTGTCCTTCTTTGACCCCCTTACAAATGTTAGGGGGTCTGTAACTCTCTTCCTCGCCCCCTTTTCAAGATATCACCCTTTTTTACCGGAGTGAAATACACAAAATGGCGGCCGCCGCTTCCTGGTTTCGACCGATTCGAATGTTTACTAAGATCTAAGAGCCAATCAGAATCGCGCTCGCGCACGTCACCGTACGCGTACGGTAAGCGCACCGTAAGCGCACCGTAAGCTGGCTCAGATATATATATTGATTTAAAGGCTATTTTCTCAGAATCTACTGAACAGATTTACACCTAACCTACAAAAGGCACTTCCTTGACCTGAGGACTACCTCTCTGCCAAATTTCATTAAATTCTGTTCAGCCGTTCGGGCTGTAGCTGTGTCTAAAGGTCCTATGGAAAAATGCATGGGAAAAACGCGTTTTGGGACCCCCTTTTATCTCAGCCCCCGCTTGACGAATCCCCCCGAGACTTTCAGGGTAGGAGCGGAGCGTAGCGCCCCACCTATTTTGAAAAACTCGCGAGGATTCGTCGACCGGCGCCAAAGTTATTCAAAATAGAATGTTGCGGATTTCCTATGGAAACGTGGTCCTAACTATAACTACCTACTGGCGACCGCCAGTAGGTAATATATATATATATATATATATAGATATAGCTACATAGTAATGTTGATGGATAGTTTGATATTTATATTTATATTCTTAACATTTTTATCATGTTCAACAAATTGACTTCCTGATAATAATGCGATAGATATTATACAACCTTTTACAGTGACTATTGTCCTTTAAGCGACAATTAATTACAAGACACTGATTGCTTCTGGGTGAAATGTTGTTACAATTAGTTCTTCTATCGTAGTAGGTAGAGTTTCGGTACGCACCCCATTTCCAGTTGCAATTGCGTCCCTTTGCCTTGATACTAAGCTCTCAGTTCATAATTGGAGGTCATACCAATGGAAATGAACTATTACTGCAATGGAAATGAACAATTACTACAATGGAAATGAACAATTACTGCAATGGAAATGAACAATTACTTGCTACAACTAAACTCCTTTATTCAATTTTTTATTATAATATAACTTTTAAATAATTTTTTTATTGATGTGTTTGTGCAATGGTTTTAAGTAACTATGCTAAACTAAACTTGAAACTTGAATTGGAGGTCATAACACCTCTTTGTCACTTAGTCTGAGGTATGGTTTGTGACTACAATTGCATTTATACAATCTCTGATTTGCGACCAAACACATTTTTTTGGTAGAGTCTGGGACACAGAATGAGGCCTTTTTTAATTATTTTTTTCTTTTGAGCCATACACTCTTTAACTAGTATTTCAAGTTTAGCTGCGCTGAACTTGCTCCTTGAAGGAGGTGGTAACCCATTCACAAATGGGAAGGGGATCCCAATGGGACCCTTCCCCTTTGAGATTGAAAAAAATATATTTTTAAAGGCAGCGAAGTACATATATATATTCACTGAAAAAAACATAGGTTTCATAGACGTTATAGTTAGAAATTAGCATTTAAAAAACCTTAGAAATTCACAGAAAAAAACATAGGTTTCACGGGTGTTATAGTTAGCTGGCCATTTCACTCGTACAAAACCATAGAAAATCCTCCGTTATAGTTAGTTCTGCTAACTATAACTCGCGTGCCCGCAATGCACTGCTGATGATGTAACATATTGCATCATTCATGGCATGGTCAGTGACATAACTGATGACATCACTGATGACATCATCCAGTGCATGTGGTTTAGTTTGAAATTTAAATATGTATTATATATATACCAATCTGTATTGAAGATTGAGTGGATATATAACAGTCTGGATGGAGGATTTAGTAGCTGTCTGATTGTCTGTTTAAGTGAGTAATTAAAAGTGTCTCACTTAATACATGGATTAGTAACTAAAGTATGTGAATGTGTGCATCACTGTCTCTGTTGTTGTATAACATGCTGCATCAGTTGATCACTAACTACATGAGTGTGTATATTAGTTATTGATTAGTTGGGTGAGCATTTGTATGGGACACTGAGTTTGTGTGTGGTTGGATGGGGTGGGTGTAACTCTATGTATAGATGTGTGAATGGGTGATTGACTAGGTGTATAGGTTTAAGAGTGCATGTGGAAACAGTTGTTTGGGTGACTGAGTGTATTTATTTGTGTGTTGGTGAGCGAATATATGTTTTAGTTGTACATCTTCAACAAAGTACAAAAAATAATAGGCATTGTATGTGAGAGTTGGTGTATATAAATAAGTATGTGTAAGAGTCAGTGATTGTGAGAGTAACTATATGAATGAGTGTATAATTGTAATGGTGATTTTTTAACATATTAACTATGAGTTACTATGTGTTTGAATAAATGAGGTGTTGGATAATTGTGTAAGTGAGTAAATGTAAGTGTGAATATTTTTTTCATGAGTGAGTAGGATGACTGCATAACCGACTAAGATGACTGCTGATGTGCCAATGTCTATATATGTGTATAAGTGCATTTGATAGTGTTCTATTAATTAGTGACTGCATGTATAAATTATTCTGTTGTTGAATGGGGAGTTGTGTGTGTAAACTTAGGAATCAGTGGGTATGTAGTAACTGTTATTGGTGTGTCAATGGTTTCAAATATGATACTCTGTATTTTACAGTGAGTGATGAAAGGTTATACTAGTGTATGATGAGGTGTATCAGATTTTCACATGGATGATGTCATTTGAGATGTCATCAGTGATGTCATCAGTGATGTCACTGACCATGTCATGAATGATGCAATATGTGACATCATCAGCAGTGCATTGCGGGCGCGCGAGTTATAGTTAGCAAAACTAACTATAACGGAGGAATTTCTATGGTTTTGTACGAGTGAAATGGCCAGCTAACTATAACACCCCTGAAACCTATGGTTTTTTCTGTGAATTTCTAAGGTTTTTTAAATGCTAATTTCTAACAATTACTTCTCTGAAACCTATGGTTTTTTTCAGTGAATTTCAAAGGTTTTTTTTAACTGCAAATTTTTAAGTGTAATAGTAGTTTTACCTATTTTTTAATACTGATTTTCTACAGTTTTTTAACTGTTTATTTATAAATATTTTATTCATTAAATAAAATTATATATTTCTCTGAAAATTGCACAAAAAAAACTTTTAAATTCAAACTGAAATATTGATTCTTTTTTGGTCTCCATTTTTTATGTTAATATATTTCTATTATTTTCTTTAACAAAAAAAAATCCACATTTTTTTCGGAGTCGCACAATCAAAGCGCACACATCACGGTGGGTGAGCGGATTCTTGCCACCATTTTAGAAAAGTAATGAAGGATCCACGTACGGTGTGCGACGGCTGTGTGTTTTTCAGTTACATCATATACATTTATTATTTCATGATGTGCGCGATTGGTATGCGACCAGTCCGTGACTCCTGCTCCCGTGCATTCGCAACACATGCGCATTACGGTACGAGATGCTTGCGCGGTGGTGGGTCCCGTGTGACATAATATACGTGCTGGGGCGCGCTGGGTGCGCGACTCCCGCAAAAAAATTGTATGTTGCAAAATTAAATGTATGTGTCTTTAATATACATATTAGGGCAAGAGATTATCTAAGATATTCATAAAAATAATATATTTGTACTTATAATAAACTTATATTATTTTTGAATATACTTTCGCGAAGTCGGGTGCGTGCATCGTGAGCGCAGAGAACCAGGTCAGCAGAGCTGCTGTAGAGCCAGAGAAACCAGGTCAGCAGAGCTGTTGTAGAGCCAGAGAACCAGATCAGCAGAGCTGCTCTGTAGCCTAAGAAGCAGACCAGCAGAGCTGCTCTAGAACCAGAGACCAAGGTCAGCAGAGCTGCTCTAGAGGCCGAGAACCAGGTCAGCAGAGCTGCTGTAGAACCAGAGAAACCAGGTCAGCAGAGCTGCTTTAGAGGGAGAGAACCAGGTCAGCAGAACTGCTTTAGAGCCAGAGAACCATGTCAGCAGAGCTGCTTTAGAGCCATAGAACCAGGTCAACAGAGCTCTTTAGAGGGAGAGAACCAGGTCAGCAGAGCTGCTTTAGAGCCAGAGAACCAGGTCAGCAGAGCTGCACTAGAGCCAGAGAACCAGGTAAGCAGATCTGCTTTAGAGCCATAGTACCAGGTCAGCAGAGCTCTTTAGAGGGAGAGAACCAAGTCAGCAGAGCTGCTTTAGAGCCAGAGAACCAGGTCAGCAGAGCTGCTCTAGAGCCAGAGAACCAAGTCAGCAGAGCTGCTCTAGAGACAGAGAACCAGGTCAGCAGAGCTCTTTAGAGGGAGAGAACCAGGCCAGCAGAGCTGCTCTAGAGCCAGAGAACCAGGTCAACAGAGCTGCTCTAGAGCCAGAGAACCAGGTGAGCAGAGCTGCTTTAGAGCCATAGAACCAGGTCAGCAGAGCTGCTTTAGAGCCAGAGAACCAGGTCAGCAGAGCTGCTCTAGAGGCAGAGAACCATGTCAGCAGAGCTGCTTTAGAGGGAGAGAACCAGGTCAGCAGAGCTGCTTTAGAGCCAGAGAACGAGGTCAGCAGAGCTGCTCTAGAGCCAGAGAAACCAGGTCAGCAGAGCTGCTTTAGAGGGAGAGAACCAGGTCAGCAGAGCTGCTTTAAAGCCATATAACCAGGTCAGCAGAGCTGCTCTAGAGGCAGAGAACCAGGTCAGCAGAGCTGCTTTAGAGGGAGAGAACCAGGTCAGCAGAGCTGCTTTAAAGCCATATAACCAGGTCAACAGAGCTGCTCTAGAGCCAGAGAACCAGGTCAGCAGAGCTGCTTTAGAGCCATAGAACCAGGTCAGCAGAGCTGCTTTAGAGCCAGAGAACCAGGTCAGCAGAGCTGCTCTAGAGGCAGAGAACCATGTCAGCAGAGCTGCTTTAGAGGGAGAGAACCAGGTCAGCAGAGCTGCTTTAGAGCCAGAGAACCAGGTCAGAAGAGCTGCTCTAGAGCCAGAGAAACCAGGTCAGCAGAGCTGCTTTAGAGGGAGAGAGCCAGGTCAGCAGAACTGCTTTAGAGCCAGAGAACCATGTCAGCAGAGCTGCTTTAGAGCCATAGAACCAGGTCAACAGAGCTCTTTAGAGGGAGAGAACCAGGTCAGCAGAGCTGCTTTAGAGCCAGAGAAACAGGTCAGCAGAGCTGCTCTAGAGCCAGAGAACCAAGTCAGCAGAGCTGCTCTAGAGACAGAGAACCAGGTCAGCAGAGCTCTTTAGAGGGAGAGAACCAGGCCAGCAGAGCTGCTCTAGAGCCAGAGAACCAGGTCAACAGAGCTGCTCTAGAGCCAGAGAACCAGGTCAGCAGAGCTGCTTTAGAGCCATAGAACCAGGTCAGCAGAGCTGCTTTAGAGCCAGAGAACCAGGTCAGCAGAGCTGCTCTAGAGGCAGAGAACCATGTCAGCAGAGCTGCTTTAGAGGGAGAGAACCAGGTCAGCAGAGCTGCTTTAGAGCCAGAGAACGAGGTCAGCAGAGCTGCTCTAGAGCCAGAGAAACCAGGTCAGCAGAGCTGCTTTAGAGGGAGAGAACCAGGTCAGCAGAGCTGCTTTAAAGCCATATAACCAGGTCAGCAGAGCTGCTCTAGAGGCAGAGAACCAGGTCAGCAGAGCTGCTTTAGAGGGAGAGAACCAGGTCAGCAGAGCTGCTTTAAAGCCATATAACCAGGTCAACAGAGCTGCTCTAGAGCCAGAGAACCAGGTCAGCAGAGCTGCTTTAGAGCCATAGAACCAGGTCAGCAGAGCTGCTTTAGAGCCAGAGAACCAGGTCAGCAGAGCTGCTCTAGAGGCAGAGAACCATGTCAGCAGAGCTGCTTTAGAGGGAGAGAACCAGGTCAGCAGAGCTGCTTTAGAGCCAGAGAACCAGGTCAGCAGAGCTGCTCTAGAGCCAGAGAAACCAGGTCAGCAGAGCTGCTTTAGAGGGAGAGAGCCAGGTCAGCAGAACTGCTTTAGAGCCAGAGAACCATGTCAGCAGAGCTGCTTTAGAGCCATAGAACCAGGTCAACAGAGCTCTTTAGAGGGAGAGAACCAGGTCAGCAGAGCTGCTTTAGAGCCAGAGAAACAGGTCAGCAGAGCTGCACTAGAGCCAGAGAACCAGGTAAGCTGATCTGCTTTAGAGCCATAGTACCTGGTCAGCAGAGCTCTTTAGAGGGAGAGAACCAAGTCAACAGAGCTCTTTAGAGGGAGAGAACCAGGTCAACAGAGCTGCTCTAGAGCCAGAGAACCAGGTCAGCAGAGCTGCTTTAGAGCCATAGAACCAGGTCAGCAGAGCTGCTTTAGAGCCAGAGAACCAGGTCAGCAGAGCTGCTCTAGAGGCAGAGAACCATGTCAGCAGAGCTGCTTTAGAGGGAGAGAACCAGGTCAGCAGAGCTGCTTTAGAGCCAGAGAACCAGGTCAGCAGAGCTGCTCTAGAGCCAGAGAAACCAGATCAGCAGAGCTGCTTTAGAGGGAGAGAACCAGGTCAGCAGAGCTGCTTTAAAGCCATATAACCAGGTCAGCAGAGCTGCTCTAGAGGCAGAGAACCAGGTCAGCAGAGCTGCTTTTGAGGGAGAGAACCAGGTCAGCAGAGCTGCTTTAAAGCCATATAACCAGGTCAACAGAGCTGCTCTAGAGCCACAGAACCAGGTCAGCAGAGCTGCTTTAGAGCCATAGAACCAGGTCAGCAGAGCTGCTTTAGAGCCAGAGAACCAGGTCAGCAGAGCTGCTCTAGAGGCATAGAACCATGTCAGCAGAGCTGCTTTAGAGGGAGAGAACCAGGTCAGTAGAGCTGCTTTAGAGCCAGAGAACCAGGTCAGCAGAGCTGCTCTAGAGCCAGAGAAACTAGGTCAGCAGAGCTGCTTTAGAGGGAGAGAACCAGGTCAGCAGAGCTGCTTTAAAGCCATATAACCAGGTCAGCAGAGCTGCTCTAGAGGCAGAGAACCAGGTCAGCAGAGCTGATATAGAGGGAGAGAACCAGGTCAGCAGAGCTGCTTTAGAGCCAGAGAACTAGGTCAGCAGAGCTGCTCTAGAGCCAGAGAACCAGGTCAGCAGAGCTGCTGTAGAGCCAGAGAAACCAGGTCAGTAGAGCTGCTTTAGGGCGAGAGAACCAGGTCAGCAGAGCTGCTTTAGAGGGAGAGAACCAGGTCAGCAGAGCTACTTTAGAGCCAAGGGACCATGTCAGCAGAGCTGCTCTAGAGCCAGAGAACCAGGTCAGCAGAACTGCTTTAGTGGGAGAGAACCAGGTCAGCAGAGCTGCTTTACAGCCAGAGAACCAGGCCAGCAGAGCTGCTTTAGAGCCATAGAACCAGGTCAGCAGAGCTGCTTTAGAGCCAGAGAACCAGGTCAGCAGAGCTGCTCTAGAGGCAGAGAACCAGGTCAGCAGAGCTGCTTTAAAGCCAGAGAACCAGGTCATCAGAGCTGCTCTAGAGGCAGAGAACCATGTCAGCAGAGCTGCTTTAGAGGGAGAGAACCAGGTCAGCAGAGCTGCTTTAGAGCCAGAGAACCAGGTCAGCAGAGCTGCTCTAGAGCCAGAGAAACCAGGTCAGCAGAGCTGCTTTAGAGGGAGAGAACCAGGTCAGCAGAACTGCTTTAGAGCCAGAGAACCATGTCAGCAGAGCTGCTTTAGAGCCATAGAACCAGGTCAACAGAGCTCTTTAGAGGGAGAGAACCAGGTCAGCAGAGCTGCTTTAGAGCCAGAGAACCAGGTCAGCAGAGCTGCACTAGAGCCAGAGAACCAGGTAAGCAGATCTGCTTTAGAGCCATAGTACCTGGTCAGCAGAGCTCTTTAGAGGGAGAGAACCAAGTCAGCAGAGCTGCTTTAGAGCCAGAGAACCAGGTCAGCAGAGCTGCTCTAGAGCCAGAGAACCAAGTCAGCAGAGGTGCTCTAGAGACAGAGAACCAGGTCAGCAGAGCTCTTTAGAGGGAGAGAACCAGGCCAGCAGAGCTGCACTAGAGCCAGAGAACCAGGTAAGCAGATCTGCTTTAGAGCCATAGTACCTGGTCAGCAGAGCTCTTTAGAGGGAGAGAACCAAGTCAGCAGAGCTGCTTTAGAGCCAGAGAACGAGGTCAGCAGAGCTGCTCTAGAGCCAGAGAAACCAGGTCAGCAGAGCTGCTTTAGAGGGAGAGAACCAGGTCAGCAGAGCTGCTTTAAAGCCATATAACCAGGTCAGCAGAGCTGCTCTAGAGGCAGAGAACCAGGTCAGCAGAGCTGCTTTTGAGGGAGAGAACCAGGTCAGCAGAGCTGCTTTAAAGCCATATAACCAGGTCAACAGAGCTGCTCTAGAGCCAGAGAACCAGGCCAGCAGAGCTGCTTTATAGCCATAGAACCAGGTCAGCAGAGCTGCTTTAGAGCCAGAGAACCAGGTCAGCAGAGCTGCTCTAGAGGCAGAGAACCATGTCAGCAGAGCTGCTTTAGAGGGAGAGAACCAGGTCAGCAGAGCTGCTTTAGAGCCAGAGAACCAGGTCAGCAGAGCTGCTCTAGAGCCAGAGAAACCAGGTCAGCAGAGCTGCTTTAGAGGGAGAGAACCAGGTCAGCAGAGCTGCTTTAAAGCCATATAACCAGGTCAGCAGAGCTGCTCTAGAGGCAGAGAACCAGGTCAGCTGAGCTGATTTAGAGGGAGAGAACCAGGTCAGCAGAGCTGCTTTAGAGCCAGAGAACTAGGTCAGCAGAGCTGCTCTAGAGCCAGAGAACCAGGTCAGCAGAGGTGCTGTAGAGCCAGAGAAACCAGGTCAGTAGAGCTGCTTTAGGGCGAGAGAACCAGGTCAGCAGAGCTGCTTTAGAGGGAGAGAACCAGGTCAGCAGAGCTACTTTAGAGCCAAGGGACCATGTCAGCAGAGCTGCTCTAGAGCCAGAGAACCAGGTCAGCAGAACAGCTTTAGTGGGAGAGAACCAGGCCAGCAGAGCTGCTTTAGAGCCAGAGAACCAGGGCAGCAGAGCTGCTTTAGAGCCAGAGAACCAGGTCAGCAGAGCTGCTCTAGAGCCTAAGAACCAGGTCGGCAGAGCTGCTCTAGAGCCAGAGAACCAGGTCAGCAGAGCTGCTTTAGAGCCAGAGAACCAGGCCAGCAGAGCTGCTTTAGAGCCAGAGAACCATGTCAGCAGAGCTGCTGTAGAGCCATAGAACCAGGTCAACAGAGCTCTTTAGAGGGAGAGAACCAGGTCAGCCGAGCTGCTTTAGAGCCAGAGAACCAGGTCAGCAGAGCTGCACTAGAGCCAGAGAACCAGGTCAGCAGGTCTGCTTTAGAGCCATAGTACCAGGTCAGCAGAGCTCTTTAGAGGGAGAGAACCAAGTCAGCAGAACTGCTTTAGAGCCAGAGAACCAGGTCAGCAGAGCTGCTCTAGAGACAGAGAACCAGGCCAGCAGAGCTCTTTAGAGGGAGAGAACCAGGCCAGCAGAGCTGCTTTAGAGCCAGAGAACCAGGTCAGCAGAGCTGCTTTAGAGCCATAGAACCAGGTCAGCAGAGCTGCTTTAGAGCCAGAGAACCAGGTCAGCAGTGCTGCTCTAGAGGCAGAGAACCATGTCAGCAGAGCTGCTTTAGAGGGAGAGAACCAGCTCAGCAGAGCTGCTTTAGAGCCAGAGAACCAGGTCAGCAGAGCTGCTTTAGAGCCATAGAACCAGGTCAGCAGAGCTGCTCTAGAGCCAGAGAACCAGGTCAGCAGTGCTGCTCTAGAGGCAGAGAACCATGTCAGCAGAGCTGCTTTAGAGGGAGAGAACCAGGCCAGCAGAGCTGCTTTAGAGCCAGAGAACCAGGTCAGCAGAGCTGCTTTAGAGCCATAGAACCAGGTCAGCAGAGCTGCTTTAGAGCCAGAGAACCAGGTCAGCAGTGCTGCTTTAGAGGGAGAGAACCAGGTCAGCAGAGCTGCTCTAGAGCAAGAGAAACCAGGTCAGCAGAGCTGCTTTAGAGGGAGAGAACCAGGTCAGCAGAGCTGCTTTAAAGCCATATGTAAATGTCAAGGTACTTATAGAGCGCACTGTCACCAGACGGCCACCTTGCGGTGTCGCCTTTGCGGTTTCCTGGCGCTGATACTCATACCGCTGTGGAACCCCTCCTGGCTTTCCCTGTGAAGTGTCCACTCCTGGGCGCCCCCAGGGTGAAGCCAGGCATCCTTAGCGCTGTTGGGGCCGGTGTGGAGGCTAAGCAAGCTATTGCCCAGAGTTGCAGCGTGGGGCCCGTGATTAGAATAGGCACCGAGGCGAGAATAGACAGGTCCGAGGAAATTGAGCCCGAACCCCGCCGAGGCGGGAATCGAACCCTGGTCCCTGACCAGAACTCTGCTTCAGGGTCTGCCGCTCTAACCATTGAGCCACACTCCTCCATATAACCAGGTCAGCAGAGCTGCTCTAGAGGCAGAGAACCAGGTCAGCAGAGCTGATTTAGAGGGAGAGAACCAGGTCAGCAGAGCTGCTTTAGAGCCAGAGAACTAGGTCAGCAGAGCTGCTCTAGAGCCAGTGAACCAGGTCAGCAGAGCTGCTGTAGAGCCAGAGAAACCAGGTCAGTAGAGCTGCTTTAGGGCGAGAGAACCAGGTCAGCAGAGCTGCTTTAGAGGGAGAGAACCAGGTCAGCAGAGCTACTTTAGAGCCAAGGGACCATGTCAGCAGAGCTGCTCTAGAGCAAGAGAACCAGGTCAGCAGAACTGCTTTAGAGCCATAGAACCAGGTCAGCAGAGCTGCTTTAGAACCAGCGAACCAGGTCAGCAGAGCTGTTGTAGAGCCAGGGAACCAGGTCAGCAGAGCTGCTCTAGAGCCTAAGAACTAGGTCAGCAGAGCTGCTCTAGAGCCAGAGAACCAGGTCAGCAGAGCTGCTGTAGAGCCAGAGAAACCAGGTCAGCAGAGCTGCTTTAGAGGGAGAGAACCAGGTCAGCAGAGCTGCTTTAGAGCCAGAGAACCAGGCCAGCAGAGCTGCTTTAGAGCCAGAGAACCAGGTCAGCAGAGCTGCTTTAGAACCAGAGAATCAGGTCAGCAGAGCTGCTCTAGAGCCAGAGAACCAAGTCAGCAGAACTGCTTTAGAGCCAGAGAACCAGGTCAGCAGAGCTGCTGTAGAGCCAGAGAAACCAGGTCAGTAGAGCTGCTTTAGGGCGAGAGAACCAGGTCAGCAGAGCTGCTTTAGAGGGAGAGAACCAGGTCAGCAGAGCTACTTTAGAGCCAAGGGACCATGTCAGCAGAGCTGCTCTAGAGCAAGAGAACCAGGTCAGCAGAACTGCTTTAGAGCCATAGAACCAGGTCAGCAGAGCTGCTTTAGAACCAGCGAACCAGGTCAGCAGAGCTGTTGTAGAGCCAGGGAACCAGGTCAGCAGAGCTGCTCTAGAGCCTAAGAACTAGGTCAGCAGAGCTGCTCTAGAGCCAGAGAACCAGGTCAGCAGAGCTGCTGTAGAGCCAGAGAAACCAGGTCAGCAGAGCTGCTTTAGAGGGAGAGAACCAGGTCAGCAGAGCTGCTTTAGAGCCAGAGAACCAGGCCAGCAGAGCTGCTTTAGAGCCAGAGAACCAGGTCAGCAGAGCTGCTTTAGAACCAGAGAATCAGGTCAGCAGAGCTGCTCTAGAGCCAGAGAACCAAGTCAGCAGAACTGCTTTAGAGCCAGAGAACCAGGTCAGCAGAGCTGCTCTAGAGCCTAAGAACCAGGTCAGCAGAGCTGCTTTAGAACCAGAGAATCAGGTCAGCAGAGCTGCTCTAGAGCCAGAGAACCAGGCCAGCAGAGCTGCTTTAGAGCCAGAGAACCAGGGCAGCAGAGCTGCTTTAGAGCCAGAGAACCAGGTCAGCAGAGCTGCTCTAGAGCCTAAGAACCAGGTCAGCAGAACTGCTTTAGAGCCATAGAACCAGGTCAGCAGAGCTGCTTTAGAACCAGCGAACCAGGTCAGCAGAGCTGTTGTAGAGCCAGGGAACCAGGTCAGCAGAGCTGCTCTAGAGCCTAAGAACTAGGTCAGCAGAGCTGCTCTAGAGCCAGAGAACCAGGTCAGCAGAGCTGCTGTAGAGTCAGAGAAACCAGGTCAGCAGAGCTGCTTTAGAGGGAGAGAACCAGGTCAGCAGAGCTGCTTTAGAGCCAGAGAACCAGGCCAGCAGAGCTGCTTTAGAGCCAGAGAACCAGGTCAGCAGAGCTGCTTTAGAACCAGAGAATCAGGTCAGCAGAGCTGCTCTAGAGCCAGAGAACCAAGTCAGCAGAACTGCTTTAGAGCCAGAGAACCAGGTCAGCAGAGCTGCTCTAGAGCCTAAGAACCAGGTCAGCAGAGCTGCTTTAGAACCAGAGAATCAGGTCAGCAGAGCTGCTCTAGAGCCAGAGAACCAAGTCAGCAGAACTGCTTTAGAGCCAGAGAACCAGGTCAGCAGAGCTGCTCTAGAGCCTAAGAACCAGGTCGGCAGAGCTGCTGTAGAGCCAGAGAACCAGGTCAGCAGAGCTGCTTTAGAGCCAGAGAACCAGGCCAGCAGAGTTGCTTTAGAGCCAGAGAATCAGGTCAGCAGAGCTGCTCTAGAGCCAGAGAACCAAGTCGGCAGAACCGCTTTACAGCCAGAGAACCAGGTCAGCAGAGCTGCTCTAGAGCCTAAGAACCAGGTCGGCAGAGCTGCTCTAGAGCCAGAGAACCAGGTCAGCAGAGCTGCTGTAGAGACAAAGAAACCAGGTCAGCAGAGCTGCTCTAGAGGGAGAGAACCAGGTCAGCAGAGCTGCTCTAGAGCCAGAGAACCATGTCAGCAGAACTGTTTTAGAGCCAGAGAACCAGGTCAGCAGAGCTGCTCTAGAGGCAGAGAACCATGTCAGCAGAGCTGCTTTAGAGGGAGAGAACCAGGCCAGCAGAGCTGCTTTAGAGCCAGAGAACCAGGTCAGCAGAGCTGCTCTAGAGCCAGAGAAACCAGGTCAGCAGAGCTTCTTTAGAGGGAGAGAACCAGGTCAGCAGAGCTGCTTTAAAGCCATATAACCAGGTCAGCAGAGCTGCTCTAGAGGCAGAGAACCAGGTCAGCAGAGCTGATTTAGAGGGAGAGAACCAGGTCAGCAGAGCTGCTTTAGAGCCAGAGAACTAGGTCAGCAGAGCTGCTCTAGAGCCAGAGAACCAGGTCAGCAGAGCTGCTGTAGAGCCAGAGAAACCAGGTCAGTATAGCTGCTTTAGGGCGAGAGAACCAGGTCAGCAGAGCTGCTTTAGAGGGAGAGAATCAGGTCAGCAGAGCTACTTTAGAGCCAAGGGACCATGTCAGCAGAGCTGCTCTAGAGCCAGAGAACCAGGTCAGCAGAACTGCTTTAGAGCCATAGAACCGGGTCAGCAGAGCTGCTTTAGATCCAGCGAACCAGGTCAGCAGAGCTGTTGTAGAGCCAGGGAACCAGGTCAGCAGAGCTGCTCTAGAGCCTAAGAACTAAGTCAGCAGAGCTGCTCTAGAGCCAGAGAACCAGGTCAGCAGAGCTGCTGTAGAGCCAGAGAAACCAGGTCAGCAGAGCTGCTTTAGAGGGAGAGAACCAGGTCAGCAGAGCTGCTTTAGAGCCAGAGAACCAGGCCAGCAGAGCTGCTTTAGAGCCAGAGAACCAGGTCAGCAGAGCTGCTTTAGAACCAGAGAATCAGGTCAGCAGAGCTGCTCTAGAGCCAGAGAACCAAGTCAGCAGAACTGCTTTAGAGCCAGAGAACCAGGCCAGCAGAGCTGCTCTAGAGCCTAAGAACCAGGTCGGCAGAGCTGCTCTAGAGCCAGAGAACCAGGTCAGCAGAGCTGCTTTAGAGCCAGAGAACCAGGCCAGCAGAGCTGCTTTAGAGCCAGAGAATCAGGTCAGCAGAGCTGCTCTAGAGCCAGAGAACCAAGTCAGCAGAACTGCTCTAGAGCCAGAGAACCAGGTCAGCAGAGCTGCTCTAGAGCCTAAGAACCAGGTCGGCAGAGCTGCTTTAGAGCCAGAGAACCAGGTCAGCAGAGCTGCTGTAGAGCCAAAGAAACCAGGTCAGCAGAGCTGCTCTAGAGGGAGAGAACCAGGTCAGCAGAGCTGCTCTAGAGCCAGAGAACCATGTCAGCAGAACTGCTTTAGAGCAATAGAACCAGGTCAGCAGAACTGTTGTAGAGCCAGAGAACCAGATCAGCAGAGCTGCTCAGTAGCCCAAGAACTAGGTCAGCAGAGCTGCTCTAGAGCCAGAGAACAAGGTCAGCAGAGCTGCTCTAGAGGCAGAGAACCAGGTCAGCAGAGGTGATTTAGAGGAAGTGAACCAGGTCAGCAGAGCCTATTTAGAGGGAGAGAACCAGGTCAGCAGAGCTGCTTTAGAGCCAGAGAACTAGGTCAGCAGAGCTGCATTAGAGCCAGAGAACCAGGTCAGCAGAGCTGCTCTAGAGCCAGAGAACCAGGTCAGCAGAGCTGCTTTAGAGCCAGAGAACCAGGTCAGCAGAGCTGCTCTAGCTGACACTGACTGACTGACACTGACTGATTGACACTGACTGACACTGATTGACTGACACTGACTGACACTGACATTGACTGACACTGATTGACACTGACTGACTGACACTGACTGACTGGCTGACACTGACTGACACTGATTGACTGACACTGACTGACACTGATTGACTGACACTGACTGTCTGCCACTGACTGACTACTCTCTACTCTCTACTACTCTCTCTCTACTACTCTCTACTACTCACTCTCTACTACTCTCTACTACTCACTCTCTACTACTCTACTACACTCTGCTACTCACTCTCTACTACTCACTCTCTACTACTCTACACTACTCACTCTCTACTACTTACACTCTACTTCTCTCTATTACTCACTCTCTACTACTCACTATCTACTACTCTCTACTACTCTCTACTATTCACTCTCTACTATTCACTCTCTACTACTCACTCTCTACTACTGTCTACTGCTCTCTACTACTCACTCTCTACTACTCACTCTCTACTACTCTGTCTCTACTACTCGCTCTCTACTACTCTCTACTACTCTCTACTATTCACTCTCTACTATTCACTCTCTACTACTCACTCTCTACTACTTTCTACTACTTTCTACTACTTCCTCTCTACTACTCACTCTCTACTACTCTCTCTCTACTACTCACTATCTACTATTCTCTACTACTCTCTACTATTCACTCTCTACTACTCGCTCTCTACTACTCTCTCTACTACTCACTCTCTACTACTCACTCTCTACTACTCACTCTCTACTACTCACTCTCTACTACTCACTCTCTACTACTCACTCTCTACTACTCTACTACACTCTCTACTACTCTCTCTCTACTACTCTCTACTACTCTCTACTACTCTCTACCACTCACTCTCTACTACTCACTCTCTACTACTCTCTCTCTACTACTCACTATCTACTATTCTCTACTACTCTCTACTATTCACTCTCTACTACTCACTCTCTACTACTCTCTACTACTCACTCTGTACTACTCTCTCCACTACTCTCTCTCTACTACTCTCTACTACTCACTCTACCACTCTCTACCACTCACTCTCTACTACTCTACTACTCACTCTCTACTACTCTACTACTCTCTCTCTCTACTACTCACTCTCTACTACTCTCTCTACTACTATCTACTACTCACTCTCTACTACTCACTCTCTACTACTCACTCTCTAGAAATCACTCTCTACTAGTCTCAACAACTCACTCTCTACTACTCGCTCTCTACTACTCTCTACTACTCACTCTCTACTACTCACTCTGTAGTAATCACTCTCTACTAGTCTCAACTACTCACTCTCTACTACTCACTCTCTACTACTCGCTCTCTACTACTCTCTCTACTACTCACTCTCTACTACTCACTCTCTACTACTCACTCTCTACTACTCACTCTCTACTACTCTACTACTCTCTACTACACTCTCTACTACTTCTCTCTATTACTCACTCTCTACTACTCACTATCTACTACTCTCTACTACTCTCTACTATTCACTCTCTACTATTCACTCTCTACTACTCACTCTCTACTACTGTCTACTGCTCTCTACTACTCACTCTCTACTACTCACTCTCTACTACTCTGTCTCTACTACTCGCTCTCTACTACTCTCTACTACTCTCTACTATTCACTCTCTACTACTCACTCTCTACTACTTTCTACTACTTTCTACTACTTCCTCTCTACTACTCACTCTCTACTACTCTCTCTCTACTACTCACTATCTACTATTCTCTACTACTCTCTACTATTCACTCTCTACTACTCGCTCTCTACTACTCGCTCTCTACTACTCTCTCTA
This sequence comes from Triturus cristatus, assembly GCF_964204655.1. Taxonomy (NCBI): domain Eukaryota; kingdom Metazoa; phylum Chordata; class Amphibia; order Caudata; family Salamandridae; genus Triturus; species Triturus cristatus. The sequence goes on from NC_140581.1 coordinate 308,648,346, forward strand.
CTACTCACTCTCTACTACTCACTCTCTACTACTCACTCTCTACTACTCTACTACACTCTCTACTACTCTCTCTCTACTACTCTCTACTACTCTCTACTACTCTCTACCACTCACTCTCTACTACTCACTCTCTACTACTCTCTCTCTACTACTCACTATCTACTATTCTCTACTACTCTCTACTATTCACTCTCTACTACTCACTCTCTACTACTCTCTACTACTCACTCTGTACTACTCTCTCCACTACTCTCTCTCTACTACTCTCTACTACTCACTCTACCACTCTCTACCACTCACTCTCTACTACTCTACTACTCACTCTCTACTACTCTACTACTCTCTCTCTCTACTACTCACTCTCTACTACTCTCTCTACTACTATCTACTACTCACTCTCTACTACTCACTCTCTACTACTCACTCTCTAGAAATCACTCTCTACTAGTCTCAACAACTCACTCTCTACTACTCGCTCTCTACTACTCTCTACTACTCACTCTCTACTACTCACTCTGTAGTAATCACTCTCTACTAGTCTCAACTACTCACTCTCTACTACTCACTCTCTACTACTCGCTCTCTACTACTCTCTCTACTACTCACTCTCTACTACTCACTCTCTACTACTCACTCTCTACTACTCACTCTCTACTACTCTACTACTCTCTACTACACTCTCTACTACTCTCTCTCTACTACTCTCTACTACTCACTCTACTACTCTCTACTACTCTCTACCACTCACTCTCTACTACTCTACTACTCACCCTCTACTACTCACTCTACTACTATCTACTACTCACTCTCTACTACTCACTCTCTACTACTCACTCTCTACTACTCTACTACTGTCTACTACTCTCTCTACTACTCACTCTCTACTACTCTCTACTACTCACTCTACTACTCTCTACTTCTCTCTACCACTCACTCTCTACTACTCTACTGCTCGCTCTCTACTACTCACTCTACTACTCTCTACCGCTCACTCTCTACTACTCACTCTACTACTCTCTACTACTCGCTCTACTACTTACTCTCTACTACTCACTCTTTACTACCATCTACTACTCACTCTCTACTACTCACTCTTTACTACTCGCTCTCTACTATTCGCTCTCTACTACTCTCTACTACTCACTCTCCTCTACTCACTCTCTACTACTCGCTCTCAACTACTCTCTACTACTCACTCTACTACTCACTCTACTACTCACTCTCTACTTATCCCTCTCTACTACTCTCTCTACTACTCACTCCCTACTACTCTCTACTACTCACTTACTACTACACACTCTCTACTACTCGCTCTCTACTTCTCACTCACTACTCACTCCCTACTACTCACTCTCTACTACTCCACTACTCTCTACTACTCTCTCTACTACTCACTGTGTACTACTCACTCTCTACTACTCACTCTCTACTACTCTCTACTACTCACTCTCTTATACTCACTCTCTACTACTCTCTACTCACTCTCTACTACTCAATCTCTACTAGTCTCTACTACTCACTCTCTACTACTCTCTACTACTCACTCTCTACTACTCTACTACACTCTGCTACTCACTCTCTACTACTCTACACTACTCACTCTCTACTACTCACTCTCTACTTCTCTCTATTACTCACTCTCTACTACTCACTATCTACTACTCTCTACTATTCACTCTCTACTATTCACTCTCTACTACTCTCTACTATTCACTCTCTACTACTCACTCTCGACTACTGTCTACTGCTCTCTACTACTCACTCTCTACTACTCACTCTCTACTACTCTGTCTCTACTACTCGCTCTCTACTACTCTCTACTACTCTCTACTATTCACTCTCTACTACTCACTCTCTACTACTTTCTACTACTCACTCTCTACTACTCTCTCTCTACTACTCTCTCTCTACTACTCACTATCTACTATTCTCTACTACTCTCTACTATTCACTCTCTACTACTCACTCTCTACTCACTCTCTACTACTCTCTACTACTCACTCTACTACTCTCTACTTCTCTCTACCACTCACTCTCTACTACTCTACTGCTCGCTCTCTACTACTCACTCTACTACTCTCTACCGCTCACTCTCTACTACTCACTCTACTACTCTCTACTACTCGCTCTACTACTCACTCTCTACTACTCACTCTTTACTACCCTCTACTACTCACTCTCTACTACTCACTCTTTACTACTCGCTCTCTACTATTCGCTCTCTACTACTCTCTACTACTCACTCTCCTCTACTCACTCTCTACTACTCGCTCTCAACTACTCTCTACTACTCACTCTACTACTCACTCTCTACTTATCCCTCTCTACTACTCTCTCTACTACTCACTCCCTACTACTCTCTACTACTCACTTACTACTACACACTCTCTACTACTCGCTCTCTACTTCTCACTCACTACTCACTCCCTACTACTCACTCTCTACTACTCCACTACTCTCTACTACTCTCTCTCTACTACTCACTGTGTACTACTCACTCTCTACTACTCTCTACTACTCACTCTCTACTACTCTCTACTACTCACTCTCTTATACTCACTCTCTACTACTCTCTACTCACTCTCTACTACTCAATCTCTACTAGTCTCTACTACTCACTCTCTACTACTCTCTACTACTCACTCTCTACTACTCTACTACACTCTGCTACTCACTCTCTACTACTCTACACTACTCACTCTCTACTACTCACTCTCTACTTCTCTCTATTACTCACTCTCTACTACTCACTATCTACTACTCTCTACTATTCACTCTCTACTATTCACTCTCTACTACTCTCTACTATTCACTCTCTACTACTCACTCTCGACTACTGTCTACTGCTCTCTACTACTCACTCTCTACTACTCACTCTCTACTACTCTGTCTCTACTACTCTCTCTCTACTACTCTCTACTACTCTCTACTATTCACTCTCTACTACTCACTCTCTACTACTTTCTACTACTCACTCTCTACTGCTCTCTCTCTACTACTCTCTCTCTACTACTCACTATCTACTATTCTCTACTACTCTCTACTATTCACTCTCTACTACTCACTCTCTACTACTCTCTACTACTCACTCTACTACTCTCTACCACTCACTCTCTACTACTCTACTACTCACTCTCTACTACTCTACTACTCTCTCTCTACTACACAGTCTCTACTACTCACTCTACTACTATCTACTACTCACTCTCTACTACTCACTCTCTAGTAATCACTCTCTACTAGTCTCAACAACTCACTCTCCACTACTCACTCTCTACTACTCGCTCTCTACTACTCTCTACTACTCACTCTCTACTACTCACTCTCTACTACACAGTCTCTACTACTCTCTACTACTCACTCTCTACTACTCTACTACACTCTGCTACTCACTCTCTACTACTCTCCACTACTCACTCTCTACTACTCGCTCTCTACTACTCTCTACTACACTCTCTACTACTCTCTCTCTACTACTCTCTACTACTCACTCTGCTACTCTCTACTACTCTCTACCACTCACTCTCTACTACTCTACTACTCACTCTCTACTACTCACTCTACTACTATCTACTACTCACTCTCTACTACTCACTCTCTAGTACTCACTCTCTACTACTCTCAACTACTCACTCTCCACTACTCACTCTCTACTACACGCTCTCTACTACTCTCTACTACTCACTCTCTACTACTCACTCCCTACTACTCTCTCTACTACTCACTCTCTACTACTCACTCTCTACTACTCACTCTCTACTACTCTACTACTCTCTACTACTCTCCCTACTACCCACTCTCTACTACTCTCTACTACTCACTCTACTACTCTCTACTTCTCTCTACCACTCACTCTCTACTACTCTACTGCTCGCTCTCTACTACTCACTCTACTACTCTCTACTGCTCACTCTCTACTACTCACTCTACTTCTCTCTACTACTCGCTCTACTACTCACTCTCTACTACTCACTCTCTACTACCTTCTACTACTCACTCTCTACTACTCACTGTCTACTACTCGCTCTCTACTATTCGCTCTCTACTACTCTCTACTACTCACTCTCCTCTACTCACGCTCTACTACTTGCTCTCAACTACTCTCTACTACTCACTCTACTACTCACTCTCTACTTATCCCTCTCTACTACTCTCTCTACTACTCACTCCCTACTACTTTCTACTACTCACTTACTACTACACACTCTCTACTACTTGCTCTCTACTACTCGCTCTCTACTTCTCTCTCCTACTCACTCTACTACTCACTCTCACTCACTACTCACTCCCTACTACTCACTCTCTACTACTCCACTACTCTCTACTACTCTCTCTCTACTACTCACTGTCTACTACTCACTCTCTACTACTCTCTACTACTCACTCTCTACTACTCTCTATTACTCACTCTCTTATACTCACTCTCTACTACTCTCTACTCACTCTCTACTACTCAATCTCTACTAGTCTCTACTACTCACTCTCTACTACTCACTCTACTACTCACTCTCTACTACTCACTCTCTACTACTCTCTACTACTCACTCTCTACTACTCTCTCTACTACTCACTCTCTACTACTCTCTGCTACTCTCTCTCTGCTGCTCACTCTCTATTACTCACTCTCTACTACTCACTCTCTACTACTCTCTACTACTCACTCTCTACTACTCACTCTCTACTACTCACTCTCTACTACTCTCTCTCTACTACTCTCTACTACTTACTCTCTACTATTCACTCTAGTGCTCACTCTACTACTCACTCTCTACTACTCACTCTCTACTACTCTCTGCTACTCACTCTCTACTACTCACTCTCTACTACTCACTCTCTACTACTCTCTACTACTCACTCTCTACTACTCTCTACTACTCTCTACTAATCACTCTCTACTACTCTCTACTACTCACTCTCTACTACTCTCTACTACTCACTCTCTACTAATCACTCTCTACTATTCACTCTACTACTCTCTACTACTCACTCTCTGCTACTCTCTCTACTACTCTCTACTACTCACTCTCTAATCTTTATTACTCACTCTAATACTCTCTACCTCTCTACCTCTACCTCTCTACCTCTACCTCTCTACCTCTACCTCTCTACCTCTACCTCTCTACCTCTACCTCTCTACCTCTACACCTCTTACCTCTCTACCTCTCTCTACACGCACATATATATATGCATATATATGCATATGCATTTATATATGTATGTTTATATATATATATATACATACATATATAAAACACATATATAATCTGCATATCTATATAACTACAAATATAAATGCATGCATACATATACATATACCTATATGCATAAATATGCATGCTATGTACATGAAAGTTTGAAAAACACTAATACAAGCAAAGCTAAAAAGCCACCTAATTACAAACAGAATTGCTTTAACTTAAACGATGGCGAGACCTATTGCAATTTCCAATGCTTGTTTACTTTGGTTCCATCGAGAAGGCATTCAGATGTGTCACACATTTGCCATAAATTCTGAATGTTAGTACTCATTAGATCACTGTAGTAAAGCTACTGCTCACCAGGGAAGTCTGCTGCTGGTATTCAAAGTGCATGTTTCAGTCTGCATGTCAGAATATTTTAATGAAATAGAAGAGGATTTGAGAAGTCACTCAAAATGTGCCCTCATTTTTCTTTCTGCAGCACTAATCATACTTTCTATGGCAAAATGAACCCCCTCATTTTGTTCTTATTTAAATTAAATGTTTTAAGAGTTATCACTTTATTCCAATCAAGATGGCTTCAGGTGTGCCATACATTTGTCATAAGTAGGACTGTTAGCACTCTAGTTGTTCTTTAGAACACTCTGGAAAGCTGCAGTAGAACACAAAGTATTCAACTTACAGTCTCTGCCCTTGTTGGATGTACATGTTTTACTGAGAATGTCAGACTTCATTCATTGAGAAAGATAATGTGAATTTACAGAAAATATGCTCTCAGTTTAGCTTATAGATCACCTTCCAAACCTCTGTGGGAAAAGCATGAGAAAATAGTTTTCTCTCAAACATGATTCATGATATCCCAGCAGAAGGCTTTTTCACATGGTAAAATCGCCTTAGAACACACCACAATTCCTAAAATGAGTATGGTACCATCAACAATTGATTTATAATGTAACTAAAGTCTTAAAACCTTCTATTAACTATTACAGTTATGTCATTTGAGATGTCATCAGTGATGTCACTGACAATGTCATGAATGATGTAATATGTGACATCATCAGCAGTGGATTGCTGGCGCGCGAGATGTAGTTAGTACAACTAACTATATCGGAGGAATTTCAATGGTTTTGTATGAGTGAAATGTCCAGCTAACTATAACACCCCTAAAACCTATGGTGTTTTCAGTGAATATCTAAGGTTTTTTAAATGCTAATTCCTAACTATATCAAGCCTAAAACCTATGGTTTTTTCAGTGAATTTCAAAGGTTTTTTAAATGCTAATTCCTAACTATATCAAGCCTGAAACCTATGGTTTTTTCAGTGAATTTCAAAGGTTTTGTAAAGGACAATTTTTAATGTATTAATTGTTATACTGATTTTTTTTATACTGATTTACTACATTTTTTAAACTATTTATTTTTAGATATTTTATTTTTTTAATTACATTATACATTACAAAAAATACTTTCTCAGAATGAATTACTTTAGTTTAAATACTTTGCAAATAGGCAATAGAATTTAAAGTACAGTAGTTACAGTTGTTGCAATGGGCAACACAATTTCAAACACAATGCAACATTGAGCTCAATGTGAATTTCTAGTCAAATGCAATTAGTTACTTTATGAATTACTTTTCTAACCACAGGACTGGATCCTAGATTCAGTCCTTGGACATCTCCTGTAAACAGTTGAGTAAAAGCGTTTTGGTTACAGTAGTGATTTTTATGGAATATTATTGTATTTTAAAAGTTGACACACAGAAATTTTTTCACATAGAATCACTAAGGTTATCCTATGGCAGAAAATTCACTTAGCAGGTAAGTAGTGTTATCGTTAGTTTTTCTTACTCAGTGATGGGTCCTGGATCCAGCACTGGAGCATCTCCTGTAAACAGTTGAAAGAATGTGTTTAAGTCATACAGACGATTAGGAATATTTTTAGTTTGTGAAAATAGACACTTAGAAACTTTTCTGCTGAAAACCACACAATGGATTCCTATGGAAGGAAATACAAGTTACTGGTAAGTACGCTTAGAATTACTTTTCAGGGTCAATTCTGGGCTAAAAGATGCAGCACTGGGTTCTCTCCTGATAACAGGTGAGTAAATCAGAATTCGAAGTTTGGCTGATTTTAGAGGAATATTTGTACAATGGTGAAGGAAGGGGGAGGGGCCTATGGTGACGTGTGCAAACACTCCCTGTGGTGCGTTTTAAGTTGGGGAATTAATTCCTCTTCAATCCTGCCGTCCCCTGGGGGCCAACTAGCCCACCAAGTACCTCCAGTATGCGCCAGGGAGCTGTGTTGCAGGAAGGGGCCGCGTGTCTCCCCCTCCCGAGGCCATCATTTGCCCCAGGGACACCATCCCCCGGGGCATGGCCATTATTTTTTTAATTTTTATTTTGGAGGGTGCTGCCTTGCCCCTCTCCTGTGGCCACTTATGGCCCCAGGGAGCCCATCCCCAGGACCGTTTCTTTGTTGTTGTTTTTTTTAGGAGGTGGCCCCCCTCTCAGGCCACTACTAGCCCCGGGGACCCCATCCCCCAGGGCTGGCCCTCTTCGTTGGGGACTGTGGGGGGGTCCCCAATCCTGCGGGAGCCGGCATTGCTTTTCCACATGGGGAGCAGCTAACATGCTGCTCCCCCTGTGGAAAAGCAATCTGCTTTCCTATTTGGAAGAGTGAGCAGGTTTCCTGCTCTCTCTTCCAAATAGGAAAGCAGTTTGCAATGACAGGGTGGGAGCTGAGAGGCTCCCGTCCTGTCATTGCAAACTACAGTGTCCCGGGGGTGGGCACCCCGGGACACTGCAGGAGCCGGCCCTGGGGGGTGGCGGTCCCCAGGACCTAGACAAGTCTCCAGGAGGGCCCCTCCCACATTTTGAAGAAGCCCTGGGGGGTGGCAGTCCCCGAGACTGGGGGGCTTGAGAACGCCCCACCCAATATTAATAAGCCCCCGGGGGTGGCGATCCCCGGGGCAGTGTGGGGGGGATTGGGACCCCCCACACTATTTTTTGAAAACGCCCCCAGGATTTGGCCCCCCGGGGGCCAATTACCAAAGAAGCGCGGGAGCCCGCTATTCATTTTTTTAAATTTTAGGCCGAAATTCACGCTGGGTGCGCGAATCTCATGGATTTAAAAAAAAAATGCTTTTTTTGGCCCTGGGGCCCTTGTGGGACCCCTGAGCAGGCCTAGGGGGTCAGGGTGTTTCTACCCTGCCCCCTTTTTGCGTTTTTCGCGTTTCTTTTGCTGATTTCTTGTGCCTCGGTTCTACCGAGGCACAAGATGGCTGCCAACACTTCCTGATTTGGAGTGTTGTCAACCAATTAGAATACAGCTCGTGCATGGCAGGGTGCACTTAGACTGCGCTTAGGGTACGCGGACCCTCCGAGGCCATAGATATACATGTACTTTTAAATGTCATTTTCTCAGGAACTACTGAAAGGATTTACACCATTGAAGCAAAAGGCATGAGTCTGAACTAAGGACTACCTTTTTGCCAAATTTGGTGTAATTCCATTCAGCAGTTCAGGCTGTAGCTGCGGCTAAATGTCCTATGGGAAATTGCATGGGGAAAACGTGTTTTGGGACCCCCCTTTTTTCTCAGCCCCCACTTGATGAATAAACGTGAAACTTTCAGGATAGGAGCGGACTGGAGCTGGCCAAAAGTTTTGAAAATTTCACGAAGATTCATCAATCGGTGCCAAAGTTATTCCAAATAGAATTTTGCGGATTTCCTATGGAAAATAGGTCCTAACTATATCTACCTACTGGCGACCGCCAGTAGGTAATGTGTATATACATACATATTACCTACTGGCGGTCGCCAGTAGGTAGTTATAGTTAGGACCACGTTTCCATAGGAAAACCTCAACATTCTATTTTGAATAACTTTGGCGCCGGTCGACGAATCCTCGCGAATTTCTCAAAATAGGTGGGGCGCTACGCTCCGCTCCTACCCTGAAAGTCTCGGGGGGATTCGTCAAGCGGGGGCTGAGATAAAAGGGGGGTCCCAAAACGCGTTTTTCCCATGCATTTTTCCATAGGACCTTTAGAACGAGCTACAGCCCGAACGGCTGAACAGAATTACTTGAAATTTGGCAGAGAGGTAGTCCCCAGGTCAAGGAAGTGCCTTTTGTAGGTTTGGTGTAAATCTGTTCAGTAGATTCTGAGAAAATAGCCTTTAAATCAATATATATATCTGAGCCCGCTTACGGTACGCTTACCGTACGCTTACGGTAAGCGTACGGCGGCGTGCGCGAGCGCGATTCTGATTGGCTGTTAGATCTTAGTAAACATTCGAATCGGTCGAAACCAGGAAGCGGCGGCCGCCATTTTGTGTATTTCACTCTGAAAAAAAAGAGTGAAAACAAGGAAAGGGGGCAATGAGGAGAGTTACAGACCCCCTAACATTTGTAAGGGGGTCAAAGAAGGACAGAAAAGTACAAAAAAAACATTTATTGATTTAAAAAAAAATCACGGGGTACGCGTACGGTAAGCTTACGGTAAGCGTACGGTAAAAAAAAAAAAAAATAGATAAATGAAAAGCAGATTTAAGAGTTTAGAAATTAGGGAGCTCTAAAAAGAGCTGTTGTGTTTATGAAGTCATTTTTTTAGTGGTACCTACAAGTAAGTACCGATGCAGAGTCTAAGGTTCAAGAGGAAGACTCTGTTCCCTTCATCATTGAAGTGCACACCATCTCCTCTATAAATGTCTTGCATGTCATAACGCAAGTTGTTGTGGTAAATGGCACCCAGTGCCTATTATCGGCTGTGGGGTCCTCGCGCTGCTGCAAACATTGCAGGCTTTTCTCAAGCCACCTTGCTTAAACAGTTTCACCTGTTTACAATTTAGTACATTATAAAAACACTCCCCCTCTGCTCGGGTCGGTACCTCTGGTCTTTACTCATAGACCGCCCTGGGGTACCGACGGAGAGGTAAGCTTGGCATTTGCTCTTGAAATGCCTTATAATCTTTCTAGAACAACTTAAAGAGTCCTTAACATTAGTGTTTTTACAATAACCTTCTGGATCTTTTCAATGGCCCTTTAACTACATTATTTGATGGAGTATTTGGGCTCTTTCTTTCTATCTGGTTAGAGGCCTTTTACTCTGACTAGTACTTTATTTCCATACTTTGTGCCTCCACCTTTTTTAGAGACATGGACAAACTTTATACTTCTTAGTCATTTGGTATGGGGAACATAAAGATTTAGGCATGTTTTACAACAGCCGTGTTTATTTTTTCCTTTCCCCTTCATTAGAGCGGGGCCCCCTTCCCTGAGTAGAGCCAGGTTGAGGTGAGGGTATCACCCACATTTGTAGGGTAAGTGCAATCTAATACACTTTTAGATGTTACTAACACAAAAATTTGTGTTTTGTATGGCGGTATATTTATACTGTTGTTTGCTGGTCTTGTCAACATGGATAGCTCTTCGCATTTCCTCATTTATGTTTTTCCACTTCCCTAGGTATCCGGTTTTTACATCCATGGAGTTCAACCGGTGGTAGGAATGTCTGTAATTTAATATACTTTTACACTTTCACATATTCATAGTAGCAGCAATATTAAGGTCCTGATGAATGCCCTTGATACTTTGTAGATCCCAGTGGGCAGAAACATGTCGACCACATACTATGGACAATGAGCATAATGACGATGTATTTATGCTAAATTGCCATTTTGCTTTTTAATTTTGGCAGAGGTGCTCTACCGATTAAAGCACTTTTGAGTTTCTCTAGCCATTTTTATTCACATTTTTTGATTCAGTGCTGCACTTTTTTTTTTTTTTTTTTTTTTTGAACCCCTTTGCACACGAAGGAGAACCCACTGTTTCCTTGTCATTTCTGGTACTGATTACAACCCTTGTACGCCTTCTCCCCTGACCCGCGACCAGGCTGTTCTCTTTAGCTCTGGTGTGGTGTGACAGGAGAGACAGACCCAGATGATGAGAATACACTGATTCCTCGGTGATTGATGGGTTCTGTTCCCTCAGGGGCTTTTCTCTAACCAAGAGATGTTAGAATGAGTGGTTTTGCCTTTTGTTTATCCCTGCTGACCCAGTACTAGACCCAGGTTGTTCAGTGTTACAATATTTGGTTAAGGGGATTCACAACCTGTTGGTCTTTAAAACCTTTCCCTTGGACCTTCTCCCACGTTTTTTGTTGTTACTAAATGGCACCCATACCATAGTCACGGAGGAAAGCAGAAACAGATTTGTTGACGTGCTTTCTTGCTTTGTCAATCTGTGGACAGAAATGATTGGACCAGTTCCATTTTTGCCTTTGGCATATGTTGGAAAACACAAAGGCAGTTTTAGGGAAAAGTGTAAACAGTTGTGCAAAGGTGTCCTTCATAAGCATTTCCAGACCTACCCCAGTCAAAGTGCCTAGGTCATTGCCACCACAGTGCACTATTATGAGGTCAGGGTGTTGGATTTGAATGAAGGATTTCACCAATGGCATCAATTGGTGCCACTTTAACCCTCTCTGACCAATCCATTTAATGTCTACATTTGGCAAAGCAAGGTCTCTCACCATATCTGTTTTCTCTGCAAACTTTTCACTCCAGAAGACATAGCTGTGCCCTACAATCCACACTGTGAACATCTTCAAAGGAGAACTGGATGCACTCAGGAGGTGTCTTTCAGTAGAATGGCAATAAGAAAAGAAAGACAGTTTGGAAATGGAGGCATACATATTTTTTTAAAACAAAAAGAACTGATTGGCTGTTTCATACCATTCTAGAATAAAAACTAGGCTGTATGTGAAAATTAATAGAAGCATGTTTTGTATTGGTACAAAAAAATGTGTAACCAAAGAACAGTACTATGGATTTGCTGTAAGGTTTGAAAAGTCAAGCACTCTTGCTCTGTGGAATTGAAACATTGTGTGTCGAACTTCTGACCTAACTGCACACAGCAGTGTTCCATGAGCTGTTGCTATGGTAGCAGGCAGAAGTCAAGTTGGGGGAAGGGTACTAGGCAGAAGTCAAGTTGGGGGCAGGGTACTTTTGGAAAAGGGTTGGTTTTCAACCAATAGAAATGTGTGAATACATGTGAAAAAAAGGGGGAAGCACTGAGATTTGAAACTTACATGTATATGTGTGGAAAAATAGAGGGAAAGTTTGCCATTATCTGGTTCTGCTGAGAGGAGAGAGGTGAACAGAACAGAGATCCTGGCTCTGATAATCTGCTGTTTGAGTGTCACATTTCTTTCACAACTAACTAATTTTAAAGGTGAGTTTACAGTTTGAGAGGGGATGTATGTGGTAACTTAAGAAATGAATAATAGAAATGGGAATTGTTTTTGTTGTAGTTACACATGGTAGTTTCATAATGTGTCAGTGTGTAAAAGTGATTTACACTTGCCCCGAAAAAAAAAAAGAGCAGTAAGTGTGCTTTCAAATTGGCAAAGAAATTTCGTTTTGGCACTAATGTGAAAACATGACTCTGTGTGCATAGAAGAATTATAGGCAGAGATTTATTGCGTCTTGCTCTGGTGATTTCACAGTTGCATTAGATGGAAAGGGGGAGCGAATTTTTGGGGGAAGAAGCAGAGGCTTAGCACACACCCATGTCCTTGCCGTGTATAGTCATGCACAGTATTTACAAGCGAGTGGGGTTTTCAGGTTTCAGTCTGTAATGCAAATACATTCAGCATCACTAAGGCTGGTTGCCCTTGGTGGAGTGTAGGCAGTCACAGAGAATGCACATGGTGGTGGTCTGAAAAAAAAACAGCTTGGACACGTGCAATTAAATAAATCAAAAATAGTGGTTTCATAATGTGTCAGTCTGTAAAAGTGATTTCAAATTGTAAAAAGAGATTTTCACTTGGCCCGAAAAAAAAAGAGCAGTAAGTGTGCTTTCAAATTGGCAAAGAAATTTCGTTTTGGCACTAATGTGAAAACATGACTCTGTGTGCATAGAAGAATTATAGGCAGAGATTTATTGCGTCTTGCTCTGGTGATTTCACAGTTGCATTAGATGGAAAGGGGGAGCGAATTTTTGGGGGAAGAAGCAGAGTCTTAGCACACACCCATGTGCTTGCCGTGTATAGTCATGCACAGTATTTAGAAGCCAGTGGGGTTTTCAGGTTTAAGTCTGTAATGCAAATACATTCAGCATCACTAAGGCTGGTTGCCCTTGCTGGAGTGTAGGCAGTCACAGAGAATGCACATGGTGTTGGTCTGAAAAAAAAACAGCTTGGACACGTCCAATTAAATAAATCAAAAATAGTGGTTTCATAATGTGTCAGTCTGTAAAAGTGATTTCCAATTGTAAAAAGTGATTTTCACTTGCCCCGAAAAAAAAAAGAGCAGTAAGTGTGCTTTAAAAATGGCAAAGAAATTTCGTTTTGGCACTAATGTGAAAACATGACTCTGTGTGCATAGAAGAATTATAGGCAGAGATTTATTGCGTCTTGCTCTGGTGATTTCACAGTTGCATTAGATGGAAAGGGGGAGCGAATTTTTGGGGGAAGAAGCAGAGGCTTAGCACACACCCATGTCCTTGCCGTGTATAGTCATGCACAGTATTTACAAGCCAGTGGGGTTTTCAGGTTTAAGTCTGTAATGCAAATACATTCAGCATCACTAAGGCTGGTTGCCCTTGGTGGAGTGTAGGCAGTGACAGAGAATGCACATGGTGGTGGTCTGAAAAAAAAACAGCTTGGACACGTGCAATTAAATAAATCAAAAATAGTGGTTTCATAATGTGTCAGTCTGTAAAAGTGATTTCAAATTGTAAAAAGAGATTTTCACTTGGCCCGAAAAAAAAAAGAGCAGTAAGTGTGCTTTCAAATTGGCAAAGAAATTTCGTTGTGGGACTAATGTGAAAACATGACTCTGTGTGCATAGAAGAATTATAGGCAGAGATTTATTGCGTCTTGCTCTGGTGATTTCACAGTTGCATTAGATGGAAAGGGGGAGCGAATTTTTGGGGGAAGAAGCAGAGGCTTAGCACACACCCATGTCCTTGCCGTGAAAAAAATGTAAATATGTATACTGTATTATAAATTGTTAAAAAAATATTAATACTTTTTTCTTTTTTTTCAGATCGATATAGAAAATTTTCGAAAACTACAACCATTTTTAAAACTATTTTTAAAAAAAACAAATGAATAAATATTTTTTGGAGTGAGTATGGTAAGTCAATAATAATAATTGTAGTCTCTCAAGGACTTTGTAATGTGATAAATGATTTTTAGTGTTTTTTTAAAAAAAATAAAAAAAGGTACGCTTACCGTACGCGTACGGTAAAAAAAAAAAAAAAAAAGTTTTTAAAAACAAGTAAAAAAAAGATGGAAGATAAGGTTGGCTCTTAAAAGAACCGTTGTGTTCATGCAGGGACAGAGGAAAGGAAGCATGGGAAAATCATTCAAAGCTACAAATGTGCTGATCTATTTTGTTGTTCACTAGGGAAACACTGGTCTCCCTATGACAAATTAGACCTTTACAAAATGTGCAATGAATATCAACCTTCCGAAATCGAAGGTTCATTTCCAGAGGGCCAGCAAAAGGAGATTCTCCCCCCACAGATGAAGGGCTCACCTGACCTGCAGAAGAAGGAGTAAGCCCTGCAGGTGATGGTCCAGGCTGAGCTGCTGTGGATGTACTGGCTCGTCTTTCTGAAGAGTTACCTCCAAAAAGATGACCATGTGTCCTTCTGTGTACATCCTGGAGGTGTCTCTTCATGGTGTGATTCCCAAAGGAATACTTCCTGTTAGGATTACCTCTAGAAAGTACACGCTTACACAGCTTGCAAGTAACTAAGGGTGCATTCACCTTTTGCTGGCCTTCTGGAAAAGTAAAATAATCCCAAACATAAGAAGGCTTTACTTTCCTCGCTCTCTGCCTCAAGACAGTGCTGCTGGTGCTAGCCTCACTCTCAGAAGAGCTCTGCTGTTCTGCCATCGTATCCCAAAGACAAACCAGCTCCTTCTCCCAAGGGATCACAAGCAGAAATGAGGGGAATGGGTGTGGTGTAGGAGAGTTCTAGAACTGAAAGTACTTTCAACCAATCAAAAGTTGTGTTTCATGATCACATGACCTACCGTACGCTTACGGTACGCTTACGGTGCGCTTACGGCAAAAAGTACGCATGCGCGTAAAAAAGACACGCGCTTGCGCGCATGCGCATAACAGTCACTCCCCGGCACTTCCGCGTAACGTGCGCGTGTGGCGTAAGCGCGCACGCGACCCACGCGCAGTACGCGCGGCTACGCAAAGTACGTAACTATACGCAAGCAGCGTAGATAGATTACGGGCGTTGCGTAAACCGTACGCTTACCGTGAGCTTACGGTACGCGTACTATAAAAAAAAAAAAAATAAAAAAAAAAAAAAATCTGGAAATAAATTTTACATGTTTATTTTAAAAAATTTATATAAAATAAATATTTAATGATTTTAAAAATTAAAGCATAGTCTTTATAAAAGGTAAGAAAATTAAATTAAAAATATGTTTGAAAAAAATGAAGAATAAAAAAAAAAAATAGCATTTAAAAAACCTTGCAAATTCACTGAAAAAACCATGGGTTTCACACACGTTATAGTTAGGAATTAGCATTTAAAAAACCTTAGAAATTCACTGAAAAAACCATAGGTTTCACACACGTTATAGTTAGGAATTAGCATTTAAAAAACCTTAGAAATTCAGTGAAAAAACCATAGGTTTCACACATGTTATAGTTAGCTGGACATTTTACTCGTAAAAAACCAATGAAATTGCCCCGTTATAGTTAGTTCAGCTAACTATAACTCGCGCGCCCGCAATGCACTGCTGATGACGTCACATATTACATCACTCATGACATGGTCAGTGACATCACTCATGACATCACTGATGACATCTCAAATGACATCACTGATGACATCACTGATGACATCATCCTTGTGATAGAGTGGCAGACCTCCTCTCACCTTAATATAAGCTTTGATACACACATTCAAAAATAGAGACTAAAATTTTCAAAACAATGGACATACCAATACCAGTTACAACAACCTCTTCAGTAATTCTAAGATCAACATACACATCCACTCATTCACCAACAGTCCTATACAGTCACTCATACATGTACTCACTCATCATATGTACTCATACACCTATACATCCTGTTACATAATGCCACTCATCCATAGAGTTACTCACACACATAGTCACTCATGCTAATAAAGAATCAAACATACATTCACATGCATATACAGTTATACACACACCACCACACTTACTTCTACGGAAACTTACACATACTTAGTCTTTTAAACAATCACTTATAGAAACACATACTTATTCATACAGGAACTCTTTCAATCTCTCCCTCTCACATATACTCACATATATACACCAATAGTCACATATACTAGTTTAAAACATATGTAGTTACTGATAAAGACACTATTGAGACAGTCATTCACTCACTAACACACCAATACACACACGCATCCACCCATGCAGTCCTGCACACATGCTCTGTTCAACACATACAAACAGTGAGTCACTCATTCATGCACCTATGCACTACGTCATACCCCCCACCGAACCATGCAGACACTCAGACTAATACTCAAAAAAACCAACTAATAACCTATATAGACACCCATGTAGCTACTCACCAACCCATGCAGCCACTTATACACAAAAAAATGAAAAATGAAAAGTGAAAAAATGATACAGATATTTACATATTTAAATATTACTCACTAAGCCATGTATTCACTATGATACACTTAATCAGTCAGTTACACAATCAATTTTTCAAAAAGAAATCATCCATTTAGACAGTAATATACCCATTTATTCTTCTATCAACCTTGAGATATACATATATAAAACATATTTAATTTTCAGAAAAACACACATTCACTGGATGATGTCATCAGTGATGTCATTTGAGATGTCATCAGTGATGTCATGAGTGATGTCACTGACCATGTCATGAGTGATGTAATATGTGACGTCATCAGCAGTGCATTGCGGGCGCGCTAGTTATAGTTAGCTGAACTAACTATAACGGGGCAATTTCATTGGTTTTTTACGAGTAAAATGTCCAGCTAACTATAACATGTGTGAAACCTATGGTTTTTTCACTGAATTTCTAAGGTTTTTTAAATGCTAATTCCTAACTATAACGTGTGTGAAACCTATGGTTTTTTCAGTGAATATATATATACATACATTCACTGAAAAAACCATAGGTTTCAGGGACGTTATAGTTAGTTGGACATTTCTCTCATACATAACCATAGAAATTTCCCCATTATAGTTAGTTCACCGAACTATAACTCGCGCCCCCGCAATGCACTGCTGATGATGTCACATATTACATCATTCATGACATGGTCAGTGACATCACTGATGACATCTCAAATAACATCACTGATGACAACACTGATGACATCATCCACGTGAAAATCTGATCCACCTCCTCACATTCTAATATAACCTTTGATACACCCACTGTAAGATACAGACTACCATTT
Source organism: Triturus cristatus (assembly GCF_964204655.1). NCBI lineage: Eukaryota > Metazoa > Chordata > Amphibia > Caudata > Salamandridae > Triturus > Triturus cristatus. The sequence continues at coordinate 308,666,017 of NC_140581.1, forward strand.
TCGAAACCATTGACACGTCAATACCAGTTACTACATATGCACTCACTGATTTCTAGGTCTACGCACACATCCACTCATTAACCCGTACAATCACTCATACATGCAGTCACTCATCAATACAACACTATCATAAGCACTCATACACCTATACAGACACTCACACACCACCACTCATCCAGAGTTACTCACACACCTAGTCAGTCATGCAAATAATTAATCACACTTCTTTTTACTGAGCTATACAGTTATACACACACCACATCACTTATTCAAACAGAAATTAATGCCTACTTACTCTCTTATACAATCACTGATACAAGTACACACTCATCCATACAGCCACTCTCACAATCACTGACTCTCATGTATAGTTATCTATATACTTTAACTCTCACATACACTGCCTTTTACATATGTAGTTACTTGGACATGTAATATTGAGACATCCATTCACTCACCAACACACCCATACACACACTCACCCACCCATACAGCTGTTTTCACATGCACTCTTGAACCCATACACACAGTGAATCAAACACTCAAACATCTATGCATAGAGTCACACACCTCTCACACACCCACACACACATTCAGGCATCCATACAAATACTCAGCCAACCAATTGATAATCCATGTAGTCACTCATGCAGCTACAGACTGATATAGATATTCACACAGTTTAGTCACTAACCCATGCATTTAGTAAGACACCTTTAATCACTAACTTAAACAGTCAGTCACGCACCTACTAAATCTTCCATTCAAACACTTATACACCCACTCATTCTTCAATACACCTTGGCATATATATTATACATATTTAAACATTAAAGAAAAACACAGTCACTGGATGATGTCATCAGTGATGTCATTTGAAATGTGATCAGTGATGTCATCAGCGATGTCACAGACCATGTCATCAATGATGTAATAGGTGAACTAACTATAACGGGGGAATTTCTATGGTTTTGTACGAGAGAAATGTCCAACTAACTATAACGTCCCTGAAACCTATGCTTTTTTTTCAGGGAATTTCTAAGGTTTTTTAAATGCTAATTTCTAACTATAACGTGCCTGAAACCTAAGTTTTTTTCAGTGAATTTCAATGTTTTTTTAAATGCTAATTTCGAATTATAATGTTCATTAAACCTATGGTTTTTTCAGTCATTTAGAATTTTTATTTTGTGATATTTTGTAACTTTAATATCCTAAAAATAGTTTTTGTAATTTTTTTTGTTTGTTATTAAAATAATATAATGTCTTCTGTTTCCTTAACTATTAATATATATGTATATATATATATATATATATATATTCACTGAAAAAACCATAGGTTTCACACATGTTATAGTTAGCGGAAATTTTACTGATAAAAAACCAATGAAATTGCCCCGTTATAGTTAGTGCTGGCAACTATAACTCACGCGACCGCAATCCTCTGCTGATGCTAATACTGTATTTAGACACTTATTTGCCCATGTCTTCTTCCATACATTTTTAGCTATACATATATTACAAATATTTTTTTTTCATAAAGACACATATGTCATCAGCAGAAGATTGCGGTCGCGTGAGTTATAGTTGCCAGCACTAACTATAACGGGGCAATTTCATTGGTTTTTTATCAGTAAAATTTCCGCTAACTATAACATGTGTGAAACCTATGGTTTTTTCAGTGAATTTGCAAGGTTTTTTAAATGCTAATTCCTAACTATAACGTGTGTGAAACCTATGGTTTTTTCAGTGAATTTGTACGGTTTTTTAAATGCTAAGTGACTTTACGCCATTCGTGGCGTGCGCGCCCACTTAACGCAGTTCGTTCCGTGCGCGCACGGTGCGCTTCGCGCACCGTGCGCGCACAGTGAGCACGCGGTGCGCTTCGCGCACCGCGCACCCACTTTACGCAGTTAGTGCCGTGCCCACGTTACGCTAGATGGGCCATGTACGCACGATGCGCTTCGCGCACCGTGCGCACATGGAGGACATATTATGCGCTTCCTTGTGATAGGTAATCTGTTGAAATTTTTTGGGAAATTTCTGTGCTCTGATAAGCCATTCACAAATGGTGGCCTTCGGCCACCATTTGCACAAGGGGTGGAGAAAGTGTGGATAGTGTTTTTTTTATTTTTATTTTTTTACCGTACGCTTACGGTAAGCGTACGGTAAGCGTACCCCGCGAAATTGCCGAAAAAAAAATAATGCCGTTTTTGCTCTTGGGGGATGTTTGGGGACTCCCTCAACATGACTATGTGAGAGGGAGTTGTCAAAACATCCCCGTAACATGTTTTTGGCCATCATGTTTGATACATAACACTCAGTGCGGTAGACAAAATGGCGGACGCCGCTTCCTGGTTTCTGCCGATTCGAATGTTTACTAAGATCTAAGAGCCAATCAGAATCGCGCTCGCGCACGCCACCGTACGCTTACCGTAAGCGTACGGTAAGCGTACCGTAAGCGGGCTCAGATATATATATTGATTTAAAGGCTATTTTCTCAGAATCTACTGAACAGATTTACACCAAACCTACAAAAGGCACTTCCTTGACCTAGGGACTACCTCTCTGCCAAATTTCTAGTAATTCTGTTCAGCCGTTCGGGCTGTAGCTCGTTCTAAAGGTCCTATGGAAAAATGCATGGGAAAAACGCGTTTTGGGACCCCCCTTTTATCTCAGCCCCCGCTTGACGAATCCCCCCGAGACTTTCAGGGTAGGAGCGGAGCGGAGCGCCCCACCTATTTTGAGAAATTCGCGAGGATTCGTCGACCGGCGCCAAAGTTATTCAAAATAGAATGTTGAGGTTTTCCTATGGAAACGTGGTCCTAACTATAACTACCTACTGGCGACCGCCAGTAGGTAATATATAAAACACCAATCTCTTTACCCCAAATGAAAGAGTGTGACCAGCTCCGGAGGTAAAAAAAGCAGCTTTATTTTCGTAGTTGAGCAGAAGGTCCCTGAAACGCTAGGCAGACGCGTTTCAGACATAGATTGTCTTTCTTCAGTGCCCGTCTCAGATGTGTCCTTCTTGTTAACGGGGGTCCGTTTACTCGATGTTTAAAAGCTTGGCCACTCCTTTTCACGTGACCACTCGCCCCTCCTTTGCCTCACAGGTGTAAGGCATCTCGCACTACTCCTGCTGCACAACTGCATGCTGGGCACTGTAGTTCACTGATTGCAGCAGGTGAGAGCAACCCTTTGTCCTCCTTGTCAGGCAGATCGATTCTGCCTCCTCTCTCCCCATGCGCCTCTCATCACCAAATGGGAATCCAGTACCGGGGGGGCGACGCAATTGCAGTTCATGCAAAACACCAGAGATTCAGGTTTGATGCGTAGCTCCTGATCGAGAGGGCGGTCACAATGCCAGTGCCTGCTTTACTGGCGATACAAAACACCAATCTCTTTACCCCAAATGAAAGAGTGTGACCAGCTCCGGAGGTAAAAAAAGCAGCTTTATTTTCGTAGTTGAGCAGAAGGTCCCTGAAATGCTAGGCAGACGCTGTAGGAGAGTAGGGTCTGCAATCCTATGATCACCCAGATTTTTTGCTTTTGCTTCATTGGTTTACGACTTTCCCCGGCTGCGGGCCTGCCAATCAGACCCACAGCCTAGCTGTTCTCTCTCGAAATTAACACATGTACATTAGGTGCAACCACTAATTGGAACTGGGCCGCCTTATCAGTCCCTGTATCAGCATACCACAGGTATCCAGGGCATCGGTGTACCCAGGGCCTACCAGGGGCTGCAGCATGTATTGTGCCACCCCTGGATGGCCGCCCAAATCTGACACAACTGGCTGCACGACAGCTGGGGCAAGGTGGTGTAATCACCCGTTGCTGTAGGTGTAGTATTCCTATACCTAACCCTAAAATGGACGCATGGATTCCTGTCAGTCACTCCTATGGCAGGCCTTATCAATCCTGAAGGCAGAGTGCTGGGAATCATGTGAGATGGTGCTCTGGCGCGAGCTGAGCCCGTCGACGGCTTGCGGAACCAAATCCTAATAGCCGTTCCATGGTGACGCGGGCCAACTCCTTTAAAATGCATTATAACCCTCGCGGTTATTTGCTAACTGTGGCATCGCCTCACCTACACATGTCGAGTAAGGTGTCATACGAATTGGAATACGAACCCCTCGCTAATTCTGGCGACGGGGTTAGCATTCCCCCCTTGTAGAGGGGCACGACATGGAAGTAACCTTGAACCCCGGTTAAAAGTTGACTCAAGCCTCAGCATCACAAAATGGATGCTGCCACCAGACACAAGTCTGACCTCCTGCTGCTGGGAGACCTTCCAGCGAGGGGAGCTTGGACAAAGGGTTTCCTGTCAAGGGCGGTGTTAGCACCATCCCAGACAGGGTTTGCGTATCCCAGGTAGGCAGGGCTGAAAGGAAGGTGATTGCAAGTGGCACCCCGGTGCTCACTGTGCATAGCCCAGCTCAAACCAGTTTCGGGGGCACACCAGCCCCTGAGCTGGGGCGAAGCCGGACAAAGGATAGGGGTGTAACCACCCCCCTCCTGGTCCCACCCATAGGTAGGACCTAGTCACGGGCCAGCCCCTTTTTCCTAGAATAAAGGTGGGAGCGGGTCCCCTTCCCAAATTGGATAATTCTGAATCTTGAACTACTTTCCACGAAAGGAACTCTTGACTATTTCTGAAGACTCTCCCTTGTGGCTAAGGAGTAGCCACCCTGCACCAGCAGGCACCACCTAAGCGCTTGCGGTTTGCTGTACGTCTCTCCCACGGATCAAGACTGCCTAGCTCGACGAGACCCGGGTCCCCTGCCATCTCTGACCTCTACCTACATCATCAGCTCAGCTGAGATTCGTAGGTGTGACGAGACCTGCGGGGCCGGCCATCTTCAGAACCTGCACGACGCTTATCTATACCGTGTTTAATCAAAATCGCTTTGGCTTGTGTCTTTAGATAATGTAAAATGTGTACCTGTGTTCAGATTATTAATTGGCAATTATTTTTATTATCATTCATAGTGACCCCTGATGAAGGGCGCTTCGCAGCCCGAAATGCATTGGGATTTTAATAAAACACTGCTGGTGATGAACTTTGCATCATTCGTATTCTTTCAAGAGGCCTGGATGGGCACAGTTTGAATATTAGAAACCTGAAAATAGGCAGTATTTTCCGAAAGTGGATTCAAATCGCAAAAAGAAAATGAAGGTTAAAAGATGATGAATATAGATTCAAATGTTTACATGGATGAACTCAATGGGTACATATGCGCCAAAGAAGGAGGCGTTCAGCTGTGCGTCTGGTTGGGGGCAAGAGGTTGCCCCATCTCTAGTAATTGTTGTTTCCTCAGTGGCATTTGGGCATGCCACTTTACCAGTCTGCACGCATTCTTGGAATACTTGGATACACTTTGCAAATCATTGATTATATGGTGTGCATCCCAACCCCCTTAACTGAATGACATACTTTGCCCTACTCGGGGATTGCACCCGCTGTTCAAAGATGGATAACGAAGGTGAACAAGAAAATAGCGTTAAGAATCCACGAAGTCGGCGAAACATCAAGTTCATCACTAATATAAAGTTACAGTGCAGAGAAAATAGATTCTTATGGATTGTAAGGGTCAGATGGATTATGATTAATTATTCTATACACAGTTCTGAAACATTTTCAAGGAAAGTTTACCGGCAAATTGGATTACCGGCGAACTGCATTATGGGACACATAGTTTGTCTGATTAACAGGAAGGAGTAACGTTGTTTGTTTAATTAACGTGCAGGTGCTATGGCGGGAAATGTTGCACCCTGGGCCAATTGGGAGAAAGGAGGGATGATTAGAGTGTTGATAAGAGGGAGGGAGTACGTGATGTCTAATCACGGCTTGTGACGATGCTTAAAACGGAAGGATTTTAATTTTCCACAGCAGGTATGGGATGAGTCATAATGTTTGCTGCAAGGATATGGATAAATAAGTTCGGGGAAAAATAAGTGAACGTTGTTGTCATAGAGTAATGTGAGACACGAGTGGAAAATGTAAAGGTCAGAGGGGCATGAAAGTGAAGGGTTTATGATGCTTTCACTAAACACATGATTACCCGGAGGTGCTGGAATCAGTGGGTTGGGTTTGAAAACAGAGAGACATTAACAATGAGAAACGGAGTATTGTAAAGGTTTATTGTTGATGTTTAAAAAACAGATGGTGACCTTAATGTTTCAGAAGAAACGGGTGGGAGTGTAGTGAGGAAAGCATCAATAATGATAAACAGGAATGAGGGTAGTTTTGGAATGAAGTGATATTTACAAACGAAGGGAGGTAAAAACCTAGTGACATGGTTTAGTGGAGATATTGGCTCATTAAGCAAACAATATAACAGGGATAGGAGTGCTGACAAAAGATTGCATTGGTGTAAAATATCGAGTTGCAATGTTAATTTGATACCGTGTTTAATCAAAATCGCTTTGGCTTGTGTCTTTAGATAATGTAAAATGTGTACCTGTGTTCAGATTATTAATTGGCAATTATTTTTATTATCATTCATAGTGACCCCTGATGAAGGGCGCTTCGCAGCCCGAAATGCATTGGGATTTTAATAAAACACTGCTGGTGATGAACTTTGCATCATTCGTATTCTTTCAAGAGGCCTGGATGGGCACAGTTTGAATATTAGAAACCTGAAAATAGGCAGTATTTTCCGAAAGTGGATTCAAATCGCAAAAAGAAAATGAAGGTTAAAAGATGATGAATATAGATTCAAATGTTTACATGGATGAACTCAATGGGTACATATGCGCCAAAGAAGGAGGCGTTCAGCTGTGCGTCTGGTTGGGGGCAAGAGGTTGCCCCATCTCTAGTAATTGTTGTTTCCTCAGTGGCATTTGGGCATGCCACTTTACCAGTCTGCACGCATTCTTGGAATACTTGGATAAACTTTGCAAATCATTGATTATATGGTGTGCATCCCAACCCCCTTAACTGAATGCCATTCTTGGGCCCAGCATCATCGACAGCAGACACCTTCGTGGGACAGCTCGCCCTCTATCCTCGTCGCCGCCGCGCCTCCTGGTCCGAGGAACAGCCGAGTCCGACGTCATCCACTCACCTGGTCGAGGTGACTTCAGCCGGTACCTTCCTGGTACCCACACGATCGCTGGCTAGCGGTTGAGAACTGAGTCCCCTCTGCTTTCAGGTTTTCTTCATCACCGATCCAGGCTTGGATCTCTCTGAACATCGACACTGGTCGCCTGCCAGCAACTTCTTCTTTCAGGCTCCTGAGACTACAACGAGGACTCCCGACATCTTGCTGAACCCCACGCAGCCGCAGCCTCTGGGCTAGGTAACTCGAGCATCTCGGTGCTCCATCGTAGGTTCGCTCTACAAGTGTCCAGTTCCTTTTTCGTTTAGTCCCACTGATCGGATTCCTCCGGAATCATTGACTTTAAACTATCTAACCTTTCCCATTCCACTTGCAGTGTATATGGTTTCGTGCCCTCCGGGCACTTGTGTAAATTGTGCAACCAGAAGTATTCTCCTAAGAGTTTTGTAGTGTGCTTAGCTCTCTGACTCATAAAGAGCCAGGGTAGTCTTGTTATAAATAAATATCCTTTATTTTCATAACAGCTTGTGTGGTGTCCTTTCACTTGGTGTTCAAGGGGTATATGTGATGGTAAATAGCTGGCTTAACACGCCCTCTAGAGTTTAGCCTAAAGACTGCTCGTATCCACGCTACTAGGATAGCTGGTCTATAAGGTTGACTTACAACCAATCATCAATAAGGGTCGTTTGGAATGATACACAGTGATCACTAGAATAGTGAGCACTACATATCAGGCCAACTTCTCACATTGGTGAGCAGCGGTTGGGATTTGAGCTTGCTGTTGGTTACCACACACGTATCCTAAGAATATCAAAGTGAAAGATCACATAAGTACCCAGGTACATATAACTTAACTTAGAATACTCTGAGTTCTACTGAACCAGCTGTTGTAGTGTAACAGGACTTAGCACACCCTGACTACAACTCTTAGCAAGGGATCAGTAGGTAAACAAATAGTGTAGGTAGGTGCATCACTTACACCTCACTAGAAAGCATGTCGGTCCACGGAGAGTCTGCAGAGACTCCCTTAGTGGTCAGTGACCCTCCACAGGTCGTGTCACGATATGCAGCTCTTAGCTTCAAGGAGATGAGACAACTGTGTGCCTCCAGGAAGCTAAACCAGGGTTCTAACCCTACCATCGCATTTCTGATAGGTCTCTTAGAGACGTACGATGCTAGAAGGTCCTCTAACACAGGTCCCCCCAATGCTGATGGGAACATGCCTCCCTTAGAGGGAACCCTTGGTGACCCGGACCTCGACCTCCATACAGAGGAGGAAGACGAGGAGGAGTTATCAGGAGACGAGGCAAACAACGGTCCAGTGGTAGTCGGCAGGCTTACGAGGACCAACTTAAGCAGGCATGAGAATGGAACCGGGGGAGCCCCGGCCCCACGCTCAAGCAGGCCTAACATTGGGAACGGACGAGCTAGGTCTCTCTCCAGAGGCTCTAACAGATCTGTTCGTACACATGTCTCTCAGGCATCTTCTCAGAGAGGAATGACGTCCCCTCGGAGAAGGGAGCATGAAGCGAAGATGAGGGAAGTCAATCTGAGGATCGAGCGGGAAGAACTTGCCCTCGCCAAAGAAAGGCTTGCCTTAGCCCGAGAGCAGAAATTAAGTGGGTTAGATCCCACTGGTGGCAGCATTCTCATTAGAGAAAAAGACAGGGGTATAGATACTAGACACCTGAGTAAAATAGTGCCCCCTTTTAAACAAGGGGACGACATCCACAAGTGGATAACTGCTTTGGAGAGGGCCTGCACTGTCCAGTGCGTCCCCCAAAGTCAGTGGGCAGCTATACTGTGGCTCTCCTTTGAGGGTAAAGGACGAGACAAGCTCCTCACTACTAGAGCTGAGGATGCGAACAACTACCAAGTCCTGAAGAATACACTGATTGATGGGTTCGGCTTAACCACCGAGCAGTACCGGGTGCTGTTCAGGGACACCCAGAAAATTCAGTCTCAGGATTGGACTGACTTTGTCGATTGTGCCACTAAGGCTTTGGAGGGCTGGTTGCTGGGTAGCAAGGTTACTGATTACACAGGATTGTACAATCTTATCATGAGAGAACAGATTTTAAACAACTGTCAGAACCAATTGTTGCATCAGCACCTTGTCGACTCGGATCTGACCTCTCCCCAAGAATTGGGAAAGAAGGCAGACAGATGGGTCAGAACAAGGGTCAAGCAGAACCAGACTCAGAACCAGGGTGGTCAGAAGAAAGCAGACCAAAAGGGTAGTAACAAGAACGAACAAAATGACCAGAAGTCTTCGACAGGTCCCCAACAAACTAAAGAGGGTGGGGGTCAGGCTTCACAGAAGAAGAAGACTCAAGAAGGCCAGTCAAAAAGGTGGTGCCAATACTGTAAAAGTAAGACTCACTGGTTTAGTGAGTGCACCAAGAAAGGAGGGCAAACTCCTGCCACTGCAGCCCCTAAGGCACCTGCACCCCCTAGTACAGTCAGCAGTGGTAGTGCGCCTCCCAAGGCATTAGTTGGGTTAACCTTGGGAACCGAGGGGAGTGACGACTTAGTCAGCACGCTCACTCAGGCCGTCCTTGTCTGTACAGGGGATATGGATATGTCCCCTGGTGCCAGTCCCAATACTTTGGGCAAATACAGACAGACACCTTTGATCAATGGAAAAGTGGCTCAGGCCTACAGGGACACTTGTGCCAGTGTCACCATGGTGACGCCTAACTTTGTGGACCCTGGACAGATCATGCTAGGTACCGATTACCTAGTGACCAATGCCAGCAATGTCACTACCAATCACAGTATGGCAGTTGTTGATTTCTCCTGGGGAGGGGTAAGTGGCCCGAAAAAGGTTGTGGTTAGTTCAGACCTCCCCGTAGAATGTCTGTTGGGCAATGATTTGGAAACGTCACAATGGTCAGAAGTGGAGCAGAGGACTCACATGGAAATGTTAGGCTTGCCAGCACATGTCCTTGCTGTGACCAGGTCACAGGCCAAAAGATGCCCCACTGAACAGGTGCTGGATCCTGGAAGAACGGACCAGACACCTTCCAAGAAAAGGAGCAGTAAGGGTAAGGCTTCGCCTTCCCCCTTGCCCCAGGTCGTGGGTCAAGTCTCTGAGGAGGCTGACCTTAAAGAACTGAGGGAAACTGAGCCGAAAGAGCTTGAACCTGGTCAGGTTGAGTTTCTGGGCTCAGGGGGACCCTCCAGGGAAGACCTGGGGAAGGCACAGTTAGACTGCCCCTCACTTGAACCCCTCAGACAGCAGGCTGCTGCTGAGGCTGCAGGGAACGCCACAGGTACCCACAAAGTGTACTGGGACGATGGACTCCTGTACTCCGAGGCAAGAAACCCCAAGCCTGGCACGACCAGGAGGCTGGTCGTCCCCTTGTCTCTGAGAGGTTTCCTCCTTACCTTGGCCCACGAGATTACCCTTGCAGGTCACTTAGGCCAGAATAAGACTTGGGACAGGATTGTTTCACACTTTCACTGGCCCCACATGTCCGAAGATACGAAGGAGTTTTGCCGCTCCTGTGTCACTTGCCAAGCCAGCGGTAAGTCAGGTGGCACGACAAAGGCCCCCCTTATACCACTACCGGTGGTGGGGGTACCCTTTGAACGAGTGGGGATCGACATTGTCGGACCAATGGAACCCCAGACAGCATCAGGGCACAAGTTTATACTGGTGGTGGTGGACCACGCCACCAGGTATCCTGAAGCTATTCCCCTTAGGACCACTACAGCACCTGTTGTGGCACGAGCCCTAGTTGGAGTGTTCTCCAGAGTGGGCTTCCCTAAGGAGGTTGTTTCAGACAGAGGTGCAAACTTCATGTCGGGATATCTGACTGCTATGTGGAAGGAGTGTGGTGTCAACTACAAATTCACCACACCCTATCACCCACAATGCAATGGGCTTGTTGAGAGATTCAACAGGACCCTAAAAGGGATGATTCATGGACTACCTGAAAAGCTTCGGCGGAGATGGGATGTCCTGATACCCTGCCTCTTGTTCGCCTACAGAGAGGTCCTGCAGAAGGGGGTTGGCTACAGCCCTTTTGAGCTTCTGTTCGGACATCCTGTAAGGGGACCCCTTTGTTTGGTAAGGGAAGGATGGGAGAGACCTCTCAAAAAGCCGGCATCAAACATTGTGGACTATGTGCTCGGTCTCCGCGCGCGGATGGTTGAGTACATGGAAAAGGCATCTAAAAACCTTGAGGCGAGCCAAGAATTACCAAAAGCTTGGCACGACCAAAAGGCTGTCCTGACTGTGTATCAGCCTGGGCAGAAGGTGTGGGTGCTGGAGCCAGTGGCCCCAGCAGCACTCAAAGACAAATGGTCTGGGCCCCACACGATCATTGAGCAAAAGGGAGAGGTCACCTACTTGGTAGACCTGGGAACTCCCCGGAGCCCCCACAGGGTGCTCCATGTAAACAGGCTCAAGGCATATGTCGACAGGGAGGGCATGGGCTTGCTCATGGCCACAGATGAGGGACAGGAGGAGGAGAGTGACCCTCTCCCGGACCTGCTCTCTCAGAACCCTGACGATGGGTCGGTAGATGGTGTTGTCTTTTGCGGCAGCCTCTCTGGACATCAACAAAAGGATTGTAAACAGGTTCTTCAATCCTTTCGACAGATGTTCTCTCTGACACCCAGTCAGACCAATTGGTGTACCCATGAGGTCGACACTGGGGACAGTCTGCCCGTAAAGAGTAAAATCTATCGACAGCCTGATCATGTCAGAGACTGCATCAAGACAGAGGTGCAGAAAATGTTGGAGCTGGGAGTCATTGAGCCCTCGGACAGCCCCTGGGCTAGTCCCGTAGTTCTCGTGCCGAAACCTCACACCCAGGGCGGTAAGAAAGAGATGAGGTTTTGCGTGGACTACAGAGGCCTCAATGCAGTCACTAAGACTGACGCCCACCCGATACCGAGAGCAGACGAACTTATAGACCGGTTGGCTTCGGCCAACTACTTAAGTACGTTTGACCTGACAGCTGGGTATTGGCAAATCAGGTTAGCTGAGGAGGCCAAGCCCAAAACAGCATTTTCTACCCCGGGTGGGCATTATCAGTTCGTGGTAATGCCCTTTGGTTTGAAAAATGCACCTGCCACCTTCCAACGGCTGGTGAATCGAGTTCTCACTGGGTTGGACGACTTTGTGCGGCGAATCTGGACGATATCGCTGTCTTTAGCTCCACCTGGGAGGATCACCTGGTCCACCTGAGGAAAGTGTTAGAGGCCCTGCAAAAGGCAGGCCTCACTATCAAGGCCACTAAGTGCCAGATAGGGCAGACACAGGTTGTATACCTGGGCCACCTTGTAGGTGGAGGCCAGGTTCAGCCATTGGAGAGCAAAATACAGGCCATACAGGACTGGGCTCCTCCAACCACCCAGACTCAGGTTCGAGCTTTCTTGGGCCTGACTGGTTATTACCGGAAATTTGTCAGAAATTATGGATCCATTGTGACCCCGCTAAACGATCTGACAAGTAAGAAGATGCCAAAAAAAGTTCAGTGGACAGCCAGCTGTCAAAAGGCATTCGATGACCTAAAGCAGGCCATGTGCACAGCGCCTATCCTCAAGAGTCCAGACTACTCCAAAACATTCATTGTCCAAACAGACGCTTCGGTGTTGGGTGTGGGAGCTGTTCTATCTCAGCTGAATTTTGATGGTCATGACCAGCCCATAGCTTTCATTAGCAGGAGGCTGACCCCCAGAGAGAAGAATTGGTCAGCTATTGAGAGGGAGGCCTTTGCTGTGGTTTGGGCCCTGAAGAAGTTGAGGCCATACTTGTTTGGCACTCACTTCAAGATTCAGACCGACCATAAGCCCCTCTTGTGGCTAAATCAAATGAAGGGTGAAAACCCCAAACCACTTAGGTGGTCCATTTCCCTACAGGGGATGGACTTCACAGTGGAGCATAGACCTGGCACTGATCATGGCAATGCAGATGGGCTCTCCAGGTATTTCCACTTAGAGCAAGAAGACTCACCTGGTCAAGGTTAGCTTATTGTCCCAAAGTTTGGGGGGGGGTCATGTAGGAGAGTAGGGTCTGCAATCCTATGATCACCCAGATTTTTTGCTTTTGCTTCATTGGTTTACGACTTTCCCCGGCTGCGGGCCTGCCAATCAGACCCACAGCCTAGCTGTTCTCTCTCGAAATTAACACATGTACATTAGGTGCATCCACTAATTGGAACTGGGCCGCCTTATCAGTCCCTGTATCAGCATACCACAGGTATCCAGGGCATCGGTGTACCCAGGGCCTACCAGGGGCTGCAGCATGTATTGTGCCACCCCTGGATGGCCGCCCAAATCTGACACAACTGGCTGCACGACAGCTGGGGCAAGGTGGTGTAATCACCCGTTGCTGTAGGTGTAGTATTCCTATACCTAACCCTAAAATGGACGCATGGATTCCTGTCAGTCACTCCTATGGCAGGCCTTATCAATCCTGAAGGCAGAGTGCTGGGAATCATGTGAGATGGTGCTCTGGCGCGAGCTGAGCCCGTCGACGGCTTGCGGAACCAAATCCTAATAGCCGTTCCATGGTGACGCGGGCCAACTCCTTTAAAATGCATTATAACCCTCGCGGTTATTTGCTAACTTTGGCATCGCCTCACCTACACATGTCGAGTAAGGTGTCATACGAATTGGAATACGAACCCCTCGCTAATTCTGGCGACGGGGTTAGCATTCCCCCCTTGTAGAGGGGCACGACATGGAAGTAACCTTGAACCCCGGTTAAAAGTTGACTCGAGCCTCAGCATCACAAAATGGATGCTGCCACCAGACACAAGTCTGACCTCCTGCTGCTGGGAGACCTTCCAGCGAGGGGAGCTTGGACAAAGGGTTTCCTGTCAAGGGCGGTGTTAGCACCATCCCAGACAGGGTTTGTGTATCCCAGGTAGGCAGGGCTGAAAGGAAGGTGATTGCAAGTGGCACCCCGGTGCTCACTGTGCATAGCCCAGCTCAAACCAGTTTCGGGGGCACACCAGCCCCTGAGCTGGGGCGAAGCCGGACAAAGGATAGGGGTGTAACCACCCCCCTCCTGGTCCCACCCATAGGTAGGACCTAGTCACGGGCCAGCCCCTTTTTCCTAGAATAACGGTGGGAGCGGGTCCCCTTCCCAAATTGGATAATTCTGAATCTTGAACTACTTTCCACGAAAGGAACTCTTGACTATTTCTGAAGACTCTCCCTTGTGGCTAAGGAGTTGCCACCCTGCACCAGCAGGCACCACCTAAGCGCTTGCGGTTTGCTGTACGTCTCTCCCACGGATCAAGACTGCCCAGCTCGACGAGACCCGGGTTCCCTGCCATCTCTGACCTCTACCTACATCATCAGCTCAGCTGAGATTCGTAGGTGTGATGAGACCTGCGGGGCCGGCCATCTTCAGAACCTGCACGACGCTTATCTAGCACACCCACCGAGGGACCCTCGAGTCAGTGCACCTAGGGTTTGAGAAGCCCTAAACCTGAGCGGCTCCAGCACCGAAGTCTGCCTCCCCAGCATCCACGAGATCTGCGTGGGGGCCCTTCTGCTCCTTGTTGCTCACCGCGTTGTCCGACCACTCGCCGACCGGCTTGTGGCCCTCTTCACGACGCACCACGACAGACTTTCATCACTGGTCTGGTTGCTCCAGACTGGCTCTTGCTCCCCTTCAACAGAGGAGTACCTCGGACCCTCCTGGTCCACTCCCGACGCCATCTTGACTCCACCGCGTGGGTTTGCCACTGCCAAGACCTGCTGTCCCATTCTTGGGCCCAGCATCATCGACAGCAGACACCTTCGTGGGACAGCTCGCCCTCCATCCTGGTCGCCGTCGCGCCTCCTGGTCCGAGGAACAGCCGAGTCTGACGTCATCCACTCACCTGGTCGAGGTGACTTCAGCCGGTACCTTCCTGGTACCCACACGATCTCTGGCTAGCGGTTGAGAACTGAGTCCCCTCTGCTTTCAGGTTTTCTTCATCACCGATCCAGGCTTGGATCTCTCTGAACATCGACACTGGTCGCCTGCCAGCAACTTCTTCTTTCAGGCTCCTGAGACTAGAACGAGGACTCCCGACATCTTGCTGAACCCCACGCAGCCGCAGCCTCTGGGCTAGGTAACTCGAGCATCTCGGTGCTCCATCGTAGGTTTGCTCTACAAGTGTCCAGTTCCTTTTTCGTTTAGTCCCACTGATCGGATTCCTCCGGAATCAGTGACTTTAAACTATCTAACCTTTCCCATTCCACTTGCAGTGTATATGGTTTCATGCCCTCCGGGCACTTGTGTAAATTGTGCAACCAGAAGTATTCTCCTAAGAGTTTTGTAGTGTGCTTAGCTCTCTGACTCATAAAGAGCCAGGGTAGTCTTGTTATAAATAAATATCCTTTATTTTCATAACAGCTTGTGTGGTGTCCTTTCACTTGGTGTTCAAGGGGTATATGTGATGGTAAACAGCTGGCTTAACACGCCCTCTAGAGTTTAGCCTAAAGACTGCTCGTATCCACGCTACTAGGATAGCTGGTCTATAAGGTTGACTTACAACCAATCATCAATAAGGGTCGTTTGGAATGATACACAGTGATCACTAGAATAGTGAGCACTACATATCAGGCCAACTTCTCACAGACGCGTTTCAGACATAGATTGTCTTTCTTCAGTGCCCGTCTCAGATGTGTCCTTCTTGTTAACGGGGGTCCGTCTGCCTAGCGTTTCAGGGACCTTCTGCTCAACTACGAAAATAAAGCTGCTTTTTTTACCTCCGGAGCTGGTCACACTCTTTCATTTGGGGTAAAGAGATTGGCGTTTTGTATTGCCAGTAAAGCAGGCACTGGTATTGTGACCGCCCTCTCGATCAGGAGCTACGCATCAAACCAGCAACTCTGGTGTTTTGCATGAACTTCAATTGCGTCGCCCCCCCCGGTGCTGGATTCCCATTTGGTGATGAGAGGCGCATGGGGAGAGAGGAGGCAGAATCGATCTGCCTGACAAGGAGGACAAAGGGTTGCTCTCACCTGTTGCGTGACTGCGGGGACGGCCTGGAATCACTGTTGGCAGCACTGGCTGTTTTTGATGACTCTATACTGATTGAGCGCAATCAGTGAACTACAGTGCCCAGCATGCAGTTGTGCAGCAGGAGTAGTGCGAGATGCCTTACACCTGTGAGGCAAAGGAGGGGCGAGTGGTCACGTGACAAGGAGTGGCCAAGCTTTTAAACATCGAGTAAACGGACCCCCGTTAACAAGAAGGACACATCTGAGACGGGCACTGAAGAAAGACAATCTATGTCTGAAACGCGTCTGCCTAGCGTTTCAGGGACCTTCTGCTCAACTACGAAAATAAAGCTGCTTTTTTTACCTCCGGAGCTGGTCACACTCTTTCATTTGGGGTAAAGAGATTGGTGTTTTGTATCGCCAGTAAAGCAGACACTGGCATTGTGACCGCCCTCTCGATCAGGAGCTACGCATCAAACCTGCATCTCTGGTGTTTTGCATGAACTGCAATTGCGTCGCCCCCCCGGTACTGGATTCCCATTTGGTGATGAGAGGCGCATGGGGAGAGAGGAGGCAGAATCGATCTGCCTGACAAGGAGGACAAAGGGTTGCTCTCACCTGCTGCGTGACTGCGGGGACGGCCTGGAATCACTGTTGGCAGCACTGGCTGTTTTTTATGACTCTATACTGATTGAGCGCAATGAGTGAACTACAGTGCCCAGCATGCAGTTGTGCAGCAGGAGTAGTGCGAGATGCCTTACACCTGTGAGGCAAAGGATGGGCGAGTGGTCACGTGACAAGGAGTGGCCAAGCTTTTAAACATCGAGTAAACGGACCCCCGTTAACAAGAAGGACACATCTGAGACGGGCACTGAAGAAAGACAATCTATGTCTGAAACGCGTCTGCCTAGCGTTTCAGGGACCTTCTGCTCAACTACGAAAATAAAGCTGCTTTTTTTACCTCCGGAGCTGGTCACACTCTTTCATTTGGGGTAAAGAGATTGGTGTTTTGTATCGCCAGTAAAGCAGGCACTGGCATTGTGACCGCCCTCTCGATCAGGAGCTATGCATCAAACCTGCATATATATATATATATATACATATATATATATTTTTTTGGGGGGGAGAAAAAAGTGGAGTCACACACCCATCGTGTACCTATCTCTCATGAATGATCTGCGTTTCAGCAAGCCCACTGCGCTTACGCTTACAGGGAGGGAACTAAAACGCTACATGTCCCAGGTCTTCCCTGTAGTGATCTGCTGCTCACAGGTCTAGTTGTCAGCATGCCACTCCCTCACGGCTGGTTTACAACCACACCCATGCAGCACAGGCATCACAGGACATGTGACCCTGCCAATAAAAACAGCCAGGCACACGTGCTTGACACCATTTCCACTCTCTAGCTGCATGTATCCGTGTGCTTATTATGTTGGAGCTCGGCTGGACCGCGTGTACAACAAAGGCAGCTGGCTGTACAGACATGACTCCTCGGCGCAGTACATCAGGATGCGCTGGGGACCTGTGCTGCGGAATCCAGCGACAGCTGAGGAGGTTGCTCTGGCACCTGGTGGGCCCACTTGGAGAACGCCAGTGGCGGCAGGTGAGCATTGAGGTCTGGGTGTGCAGGGTCGGGCAGTCATCGCTGGGTGGCGGACTGGCCTGGGGACAAGGGCTGGGATGCTTGTGAAAGATGTAGGAATCATGCACACTGCCTGAGAAGTTTGCGACGACATTAGTGTACAGGCTCTGGTGGTCCAGTTTTGCCTGCACATTGTTGTAATGTGTGTGGTTTCTGTTGCGGTGATTGTGTGCAGTGTTGGCAGGGGGCACAAGTAGTACATGTGTGCAGTCAGTTGTCCCCAACACATGCAGGAAGCCTGCTATGGCGCGGTTCCCTTGCTTGGTCTCCAGCTGTTCCTGCGCAGTGTGGGTGAAGTGAACATGCAGGTGTATCAAGCTGAAACGGACAGTGATGCTTGCAGGTGTGATAAATCCTGCATAATGAGACTGTAACAGAAGTTTGTGTGCTTGTAACGTTCCTTTTCTTTCCTACAAAGGTTACGACCACACGAACTTCTGTTATGGTAATTTTGTGCAGGATTGATCATACATGTAAGCATTTTGGTTTGTCCAAGTGCAATACATTGTACCATATTACGTTTGTGACCATACTAAAGCTTGACCATTGTCTTCATGTATCCAACACGTTTCTGAATATAGAGTTTTGTGATTTACAGGATGATCTACAGTTATTTCGATCCACAAGTTGATGTTCCCCGTTGGCAATGTCACTCTTTGTTTGATGTGTTTGTGTTGCTAATTTAAGTTTTTCTAATAAAGTACTATGTTTCCACTACTGTTGACTACTAGACTTCATGACCTGGTGCACCCCATTTCAGTGACTACAATCTTGGATCTGGAGCACAGAGGCATCAAGCAACGGCTGGGGTTGGGGTTGGTTGTGCAGGAATACTACGAATTAGGACAAGCAGGTGGAGCGGGGAACAACCTTTACAACGCAACTTTTACAATGCACTACCTTTACAACGCATTTTTTACAACGCATAATCCATTACAACGCATGACATTACAACGCATGACACTACAACGCATTTTTAAAAACTACCTTTACAACGCATTCCATTACAACGCATACTACCATTACAACGCATACCATTACAACGCATAATATTACACTACACTATCCAACACTTACCCTACTGTTGCACCCCCTGGAGTTAGAATAGTAATTTTTACCCCTATACTATCCAACACTTACCCTACTGTTGCACCCCCTGGAGCTAGAATAGTAATTTTTACCCCTATTCTATCCAACACTTACCCTACTGTTGCACCCCCTGGAGTTAGAAAAGTAACTTTTACCCCAATACTATCTAATACTTATATTAAATGCAATTTAATATTATGCGTTGTAATGGTATGCGTTGTAAAGGTATTATGCGTTGTAATGGAAATGCGTTGTAAAGGTAGTTTTTAAAAATGCGTTGTAGTGTCATGCATTGTAATGTTATGCGTTGTAATGGATTATGCGTTGTAAAAAATGCGTTGTAAGTGCATGCGTTGTAAAAGTGTGCGTTGTAACGTCATACATCCAGGTGGAGCGGATACAGGGGCTCTATGTTGCTTTTGTAGACATGCATCCAAGACGTGTGAGGAAGTTTAATAGGGCTGGCTGTGACACTCCTCCGACTTTCGCAATTGTTAGTTGGAAGGTACCAGAGGCCAGCAGGTGCAGCACAGCTAGCAGCTTTGTCTGCGTAAGGATGTTGATTGTCTGCTGTGTTGGTACACATCAGCCTGTGGGCAATGTGGCAGTGTGCCCCAACTTAAGAATGGGGCGATAATTCTTTCGCCACTTTTGCTGCGCTAAAGTGCCAATAACTCGGTGATAAGTCCCAACTGTTGGGTTATAGGGTGACTCTAAATCGAGCCCTTGTGTTTATTACAACTTTGTTGTAGCTACATGCGAATCACAAGAAAAATGATGAAAAAACAGGAAAAAGTGGTCAGGGTACAAACATCCTGACCCCCTAGGCCTGCTCAGGAAATCCCACAAAAAGCCCCAGGACCAAAAAATTCTTACTATTTTTTTTTAACAAAGGCGGCAGTGAGCATGAATCAGGAAAAAGAAAAAAAAAACGATGGGGCGTATTCTCAAGGACTTAGCGCTGAGTGATCGGCACTTTAGCGGAGCAAAAGAATTATCATCCCATTCTCAACCTGGTGAAAACTGCCAATATCGCCAGTTTTCCAGCGATAGCTTCCGCAAAAAACATTGCCACCAATGAGAGCGACAACTAACGCTAATGATATGCAGAATAGAAGTTCCTGTGCAAAAAAAACGAAAACACCACTTCCCGATATTTTCAATGACCAGCCAAATCAGCGCTATGATCCGAAAACAGGCGATAAGCCGCGTTGGCAGTAAGAATTTAACATCTGCCTTTTACTGGTGTAAAGCAGGACAACAACCACAGTATGAAAGGGAGCCCCGCCCAGAGCCACATCTGAAGACCAACACATGTCATAGAGCTACTGATAATGCAGCTCCGACACCCAAGAAGGCCACAACACCCACCGCCACCACCCCCAGGACCTCCCCCCTGGACCACCCCTCCCACTACCACCGAGGCAGCGCAGAACAGAACAGCGGAACTTCCCAAAACGGCATGGCTCCTCACCCACACAATAGCTGAATGTTGGGAGACGTGGGAACCAAGTATGTGTGGAGGCAAGTCCCCCATCAATAACAATGCACACAATGCCAAGTGTAGAGGTGATGTGCTAGACAGACCTCACTATGCAGAGCACAGACCTCTCCATGTGTACATATACTGCTGGTGCTTGTCCTTTTGTGGACAGTGAACGCAACCATGTTACCTCAGGAAGTGGGGAAGATCTCGATCATGTAGTTGTGTCGTCCCCTCTTATAAGCGGAAGCAGAAGCAGAGTATGCTGGTCCAACGTACGCCACTCCAGCGTAGGAGTGTGAATAAATGGGCCAGGGATCTGGCCGTGGTTCACTTCTTGAAAGGCTAATGCGTCTGCCAGAGCTGCGGCCCTCATCCTGCCACGAGGCCGCCGCCGTGATCGCTGGCCTCCTCGACACAGGCCCCCTGCAAACCCAGCGGCACAGTACCGCAGAGTTATGTCTGTACAGACTAATGCCCTCGATGTACATTGCGGACAGCAGGGCTCACAATTCACATTGAGTCGCGATTACAGATGACGCAGTCCAGTAGGCAACAGACATTGCTCCCAGTGCAAGCCACTCGGACCACGCATCAATGCAGGCTGCGCACTCGCTGAGTGCTTCAGGTGCCACTAACTCAGTGCACCATAACTCATTGCCACGTAGCCTTATTAAAGCAGAATTTAGTAGGCAAAAGACATTGCTACCAGTGCTGCCTGCCCGGACCACGAATCATCGCAGGCTGCGCACACGCTGAATGCTTCTAGTGCCACGAATTGTGCAGCTGAACTCAACGCCATGTGGGTATTGCCCCTTGCTGACCGCAGCCTCTGGCCTATACTGTGGACAGCAGGGCTCACAATTCACATCGAGTCACAATTGCAGATGAAGCACTCCAGTAGGGAACAGACATTGCTACCAGTGCGGCCTGCCCGGACCATGCATCATCGCTGGCTGCGCACACGCTGAGTGCTTCAGGTACCACTAACTCTGTGTAGCTCAATTCAACGCCACGTGGCTGTGGGCCCTTGCTGACCGCTGCCTCCAGCCTACACTGCGGTCAGCAGGGCTCACAATTAAAGATTAGTGCAGCTGCAAATTGTGTAAGAGAGTATAATCGATTAAGAAGACCAAATACTCCCAATCAGTGCAGCTCAAGTGAACGCCACATGGCTGTGGGTCCTTGCTGACAGCTCCTTCTGGCCTACACTGTGGTCAGCAGGGCTCACAATTCAGATGCATTCTTGATTCATTAATTGCACAGTCCAGTAGACAACAGAAATTGCATCCAGTTCGGCCCGCCCAGACCATGCATCATCGCTGGCCGCACACACGCTGAGTGCTTCAGGTACCACTAACTCTGTGCAGCTCAACTCATCGCCACGTGCCTGTGGGCCCTCGCTGACCTCTGCCACCGGCCTACACTGGGGTCAGCAGGGCTCACAATTCAAATTCAGTCTTAATTCATTAATTTCAGGGTCCAGTAGGCAACTAGCTATAACGCACCTGAAGCCTACACATTTTGACAATGTATTCCATACATAGTTCATCTTTTGTTCCATACGCCTACACTGCGGGCAGCAGGGCTCACAATTTGAATTGTGTCTTGATTTATTAATTGCTGAGAGAATTGTGCATCCCTCAGATAAGTGTCCTTCCTTCACTACCGTTTGGGATGGTGGTGTGGCGGCACTTTTTATCATTGTTGGTCATAGGAGCTTTCGCTCCGCTTTGGGTCCTTCCCTTGCTGTCTCTATTGTTTGAGAATTCCATTGTTATTTTAATATTGCTATTTTGGTTGGGAGCTTCTGCTCCGTGTGTGCGCTGTTTGCTCTTGTCCCTGAGGCGTCGGAGCGTCTGCTCCGTGTTTGTTTCCAGGTTTATTTTGCCCGCATCTGCTTTCGATGGATTCTGCGTTTTCGGAGCATTCGCTCTGTGATCGCGGCCGCGGGAACATTCTGCCCGCTCCTACACGGCCGCTCAATGATTCCTTACACCGGCAGGAGCGCGTGCGGTCCGACGACGGCGAGAGGGCATGCATCCCTGAGTTAATCCTTCCGGCGCTGATCTTTCCTCGGCGGGACGTGAACGAAGGTTGTGGCATTCAGTGTCCGTTGCCGAGCGCCTCTGCCCACGTTCCTGCTGCTCTCGCGCCTTGCCGGTATTTGCCTGAGGCTTGAACACCCCCGCGGGGGTAAGATTGTTCCACATAATTCACGCACACCTTTGAGAGTGCCCAGGCATTGCTTTGGCCCACAGTAAGCTTTAGGGTGCTTGGTGTGCTGCTTTGGGGCCTAGTACAGTATTTAGAAGTTGTCTGGCTCTCTGAATTTGGCTTTGAAGGGGAAGCTGGCTTACGCCTTCGGTTTGACCTAGGTGACGTCCATTTTCAACTCCCTCTTACCTGGTGGGTGGCCACCGATATCTTACTCACCTCATATCCTCAACTTCTCCTTTGGACAGCAGGGAGGAGTTTGAAGATTATTATGAGGAGGAGGAATCCCAGTATTTCCCGCTTTCGGACGAATTCTGCGACGCGGTAAGACTCCTCCATTGTGAAAGCGGTCTCAGAGGCAGTGGCTCCTTTGGAGAAGAGGTTGGAGAAGAGGTTGGATGACCTGGCGAAACTCCTTGAACCCCTCCCTGCGAGGGAAGATGCTCCGGGGCCTTCTGGCTCCCTACCTTCAAAGTTGAGCCCCGCTTCCCTACCTGAGAAACCGCATAAGCATCCCCGTTCCGACCGGGTTGATTCTGATGCCTTTGAGAGGCTGCGGCAAGCCTTTTTAGACGCCCAGACCCAGCGTTGCCGGTGAATCCTTCCCGGGCTGATCCTCCGCCTGCAGGAGCCCCGGTTCCG